>NW_004444007.1:6468363-6519128 GCF_000243295.1 Trichechus manatus latirostris
GTCTCTTTAACAAATGGTGCTGGCATAACTGGATATCCACCTGCAAAAAACTGAAACAAGACCCATACCTCACACCATGGACAAAAACTAACTCAAAATGGATCAAACACCTGAATATAAAATTGAAAACTATAAAGATCATGGAAGAAAAAATAGGGACAACGCTAGGAGCCATAATGCATGGCATAAACAGAATACAAACCGTAAGTAACAATGCACAAACACCAGAAGAGAAACTAGATAACTGGGAGCTCCTAAAAATCAAACAATTATGCTCATCAAAAGACTTCACCAAAAGGCTAAAAAAACAACCTACAGACTGGGAAAAAAAATTTGGCTATGACAAATCTGATCAACATCTAATCTCTAAAATCTACAAGATACGGCAAAACCTCAACAAGTAAAAGACAAATAACCCAATTAAAAAATGGGCAAAGGATATGAACAGGCACTTCACTGAAGAAGACATTCAGGCAGCTGACACATGAGGAAATGCTCATGAACATTACCCATTAGAGAAATGCAATTCAAAACTGCCATGAGATACCATCTCACCCCAATAAGTCTAGCATTAATCAAAAAAACACAAAATAATAAATGTTGGAGAGGTTGTGGAGAGACTGGAACACTTATACAGTGTTGGTGGGAATGTAAAATGGTACAACCACTTTGGAAATCCATTTGGCACTTCCTTAAAAAGCAAGAAATAGAAGTACCATATGATCCAGCAATCCTGTTCCTTGGAATATATCCTAGAGAAATAAAAGCCATCATGCAAATAGATATATGCATACCCATGTTCACTGCAGCACTGTTCACAATAGCAAAAAAATGGAAACAATCTAGGTGCCCATCAATGGATGAATGGATAAACAAATTATGGTATATTCACACAATGGAATACTTCGCAACAATAAAGAACAATGATGAATCTGTGAAACATAACATGGAGGAATCTGGAAGGCATTATGCTGAGTGAATTTAGTCAGTCACAAAAGGACAAATACTGTATAAGACCACTATTATAAAAACTCAAGAAAAGGTTTAAACACAGAATAAAACATTCTTTGATGGTTACAAGGGTGTGGAGGGAGGGAGAGGGGCATTTGCTAGCTAGATAGTAGACAAGAGTTATCTTAAGTGAAGGGAAGGACAACACACACTACAGGGGAAGTCAGCACAACTGGGCTAAACCAAAGCTAAGAAGTTTCCTGAATACAGCCAAATGCTTCAAGGGACAGAGTAGCAGGGGTAGAGGTCTGGGGACCATGCTTTCAGGGGACATTTAGGTCAATTGGCATAACAAAGTTTATTAAGAAAATGTTCTGCATCCTACTTTGGTGAGTGATGTCTGGGGCCTTAAAAGCTAGTGAGCGGCCATCAAAGATGCATCAATTGGTCCCAACACACCTGGAGCAAAGGAGAATGAATAACACGAAAGACACAAGGGAAGTATTAGCCCAAGAGACAGAAAGGGCCACATAAACCAGAGACTTCATCAGCCTGAGACTAGAAGAAATAGATGGTGACCGGCTACAACCAACGACCGCCCTGACAGAGAGTCCCTGTCAGAGCAGGAGGAAAGTGGGGTGCAGCATTCAAATTCTAGTAAGAATACCAGACTTTATGGTTTGACTGAGACTGGAGGGACCCCCGGAAGACATGGCCCCTGACTCTCTGTTCAACCAAAACTAAAACCATTCCTGAGGCCAACTCTTCAGACAAAGACTAGACTGGACTATGGGACATAAAATGATACTCGTGAAGAGTGTGCTTCTTAGCTCAAGTAGATACATGAGACTCAATGGGCAGCTCCCGTCCAGAGGTGAGATGAGAAGGCAGAGAGAGTCAGGAGCTGGTTGAATGGACACAGGAAATCCGGAGTGGAAAGGAGGAGTGTGCTGTCACAGTATAGGGAGAGCAACTAGGGTTACATAACAATGTATTTATAAGTTTTTGTATGAGAGACTAACTTGAACTGTAAACTTTCACTTAAAGCATAACAATAAAAAGAAAGAAAGAAAGAAAGTTGTCCAGAGGAGAAATAACATTGGACCATTTGGATAAAGTAGACTGAGAAGGGACAGTAAGGATATTACAGGCAAGCGAATGTAGCCAGAAAAGGGCATAACTGGTTAAATTAGTCATGTACAGATGACAGAGAATGAATGGGATGTTATCCGAACTAGATTAACACACAGTCTTGAGCACTGATCAATAAAAGGTGCTGAAATAGGACAAGAGTTCATATGAAACAGAAGGCCAGTTAACAAAATCTCTGGGAGGAAGTCTTTGTATAAATGGCAAAATATGAATTTATCTCATTGCTGCCAATCTAAGCAGGGCTTTAAAGTAAGAAAAAAAAAAAAAACCTTGTAGCATTGACCTTACTCAACAAATGTTGAACGATTGTTTGAAGATTATCAGATTGGAGCACTGGCAAATCATTTGACAACTGGGGATACCCACAGTCTTGGTCTGGCCTTGGTCCTTAGAGATTATCTAATTCAAGCTTTTCGTCTTGTGGATGGGGAATCTAAGACTCAGAAGACTGCAATTTACCCAAATTCACAAACCTGAAGTCATAATCCAGGGCTTATTTGTCAGTCCTGACCTCTTTCCACCATACTATATTTCCTGCCCTAAGTTTGCCACAACATATAAGAAACGGGAAAGCCTGTACTGGTAGAAGAATCAGAGTTGAGGCTTAAGAACAAGCATCACTACAACAATGAAAAGCAAGAGACTTAAGAGAACAGAGAAGTTATGTATACATAGAGACATCTACAACATCACATCACCTTTCACGGGGATGTTGGACATTTGGATGAAGCTTTAGACTAGGACCTACAGAATACCATTGCCCAACGTAAGCTCTGGTTTTGGAAAAGGAACACAAATTAGGGATAGAAAAAGATGGAGCAGAAATTGATAAGAGCAACTACCGAGAAACACGTCTAACCAAGAAGCTACATCTTGGCTAACATCTTACCAAATTCTAACCAAACAGTAGGCAATGAAGTGCGTACTAGTCAGTCACATGCAAAGAAAACTGGACCAAAAAAAAAAAAAAAAAAGGCACAACCCAGCAATACTATGTTCTGGGGAAATCCAGAAGATATAAAATAATAATCTGTGCTTTTCTCCTCTTGAAAGCATCCAGGATCTTCTATGAAGTTAAATATTTTAGTGAAGGAACCAGCTTTCATAGCTTGCTGGAATTTTATCTATTCTTACAGATGGTTTTGGATTTCTTTACAGATCCCTTCAGAGGGGAGAAAAGGGTTCTCCCAAACAATTAAAATTCCCACCGGTACATATTATAGCGAGGTACATAGAATGAGCAACTGATTAGCATTACCTGAGCAAAAGTGCCCATAAATGGGGCATATGTGTTCCTGTTCCTAGCGCTGTTCACTATCCCAGTACTGAGGTAGCTACCCTGTTTCTAGCACACCTATCCAGTGTTGCTACTGCAGGTTCTGAGCCCTCACCTTTAAATAAAAACTAGACTATCAATAAGTGCAGACTTCACAAAAGCCAAGGCCAGTTCAGTCTAAGGGAAATAACCTTCAATCTGAGAAAATTAAATTAAAAGTGAAATTGATGAAGAAATGTTGTCAAGATACTAGAATACTGACATTGAAAAATGGTCTCTTGTCAGAAGATAAAGTTTCAAAGAAAGCATTCATTGGTGATTAAAAGAAAAAAAAAACATAAGTAAGCAGGTGTTGTTAAATAATAGGTACTGATCTTGAAAAGCTGTCCACAGATTCAGGAAATAAATATCTGCTGCAGGTTCCTTACAACCTTGCCCCAATGGACAAGTTACTATACTTTAAATCTGCTGTTGTGTGCGTTTGAGTCAATTCCGACTCATAGAGACCCTATATAACAGAGTAGAACTGCTCCATACTGTTTCCTAGGCTGAAATCTTTGTGGCAGCAGATCGCCAGGTATTTTCTCCTATAGAGTGGCTGATCTTCTGTTAGCAGTTGAGCGCTTTACCACTGTGCCAGCAGGGCTCCTTACTTTAAGTCTACTTACCCTCAAACAACCACAGAAAGGATTCATTCACATATGCCTTACGTCCCTAAGCTCAGGACTAAATGTTCTGCTCTATTTAGTTTAACTCTCTTCATCACCCTGTTAACCTAGCTTTATCTGATCCTTTTATAAACAAGACTCACATGTCTACCTCTACAGTGACAACTTCTGTCTGATTCTGTTTGGCGACATTCTACAATCATTCCACTATCAATTCAAACTACAAATGTAAACCTCCCCTCCTCCATGACAGTTCACTGAATGGTTTTCTTATAAAGTTCTATTTTGTTCTCTCTCTTTTTTTTTTTTTTAATTAGAAAGTTGAAATTCAAAATGGTTAAGTAAGTTTTTTAAGGTCAAAGCAAATGTCAACACTGTTATTGCTGTTATTAGGTGCCATGACATGGCTCAGACTAGCAGCAACCTCACACATAACAAAACAAAACATTGCCAAGTCCTGTGCCATCCTAACAATCATTGTTATGTTTGAGCCCACTATTGCAGCCACTGTGTCAATTTATCTCATTGAGGGTCTTCCTCTTTTTTGCTGATCCTCTATTTTACCAAGCATGATGTCCATCTCAGAGACTGATCCCTCCTGATAACATGTCCAAATCAAGAGAGAAGAAGTCTCACCATCCTTGCTTCAAAGGAGCATTCTAGCTGTACTTCCTCCAAGACAGATGTGGTCATTCTTTTGGCAGTCCATGGTATATTCAATATTCCTTACCAACAACATAATTCAAACCCATCAATTCTTCTTTGGTCTTCCTTATTCGTTACTGAGGTTTCCCATGCATACAAAGCAAATGAAAAAACCATAGCTTGGATCAGACTCACCTTAGTCATCAAACTGATGCCTTTGCTTTTTAGCACTTTAAAGAGATCTTTGCAGCAGATTTACTCAATGCAGTAAGTCATTTGATTTTTTTGACCACTGCTTCCATGGGTGTTGATTGTGGATCCAAGTAAAATGGCATCTTTGACAGCTTCAATTTCTGCCCCATTTTATCATGATGTTGTTTATTGGTCCAGTTGTAAGGATGTTCATTTTCTTTTTGATGAGGTGTAATCCATACTGAAGGTTGTAGTTTTTGATCTTCATCAGTAATGCTTCAAGTCTTCTTCAGTTTTGGCAAGCAAGGTTGTGTCAACTGCATATCACAAGTTGCTAATGAGTCTTCCTCTAATCCTGATGCCAAGTTCTTCTTCATACAGTCCAGCTTCTCAGATTATTTGCTCAGCATAGAGATTGAATAAGTGTGATGAAAGCATACAACCCTGATGCACACCTTTTCCAATTTTAAACCACACAGTATCACCTTGTTCTGTTTGAAAAACTGTTTCTTGATCTATGTACAGGTTCTACATGAGTACTATTAAGTGTTCTGGAATTCCCATTCTTTGCAATGTGATCCATAATTTGTTATGATCTACACAGTTGAATGCATTTACATAGTCAGTAAAACACAGGTAAACATCTTTCTGGTATTCTCTGCTTTCAGCCATGATCCATCTGACTTCAGCAATGATATTTCTTGTTCCATGTTCTCTTCTGAATATGGCTTGAATTTCTGGCAGCTCCCTGTCAATGTATAGCTGCAGCCGTTTTTGAATTATTCTAAGCAAAATTTTGCTTGCATCTTTTGTCAATGATATTGAATGTCAGGACTAGACTCTAAAATTTATACTTCTAACATAGACCTCTCCTCTGAGTTCCAGACTTATTACGGGGTATAATGAATTACTTAATATGGCCCTTCTAGCCAGGGTCTTGTAACTCCCACTCAAGTGATTGGGCAGGACTGTACAGATAGGTTAATTATAGCCCATCAAAGGGATTGGTCAGTTTTGCCAACCTATTGGGCATGAAATGAGCCACCCCAGAGGTGGGAAAGAAAAGAGCCCACCACCACCGAGGAAGGAAAGATCAGCAGAAAAGACTGGCAGGAGCAACCCACAGGACAGACCTGCAGGAGACTGCACGGTGGGCATCCTGTACCACAGAGTGAGAAAGCTGAGTGCCTCTGGGCAGAGGCCTAGGGCCAGGGAGAGGTGTGCCTGTGAGCAGGGCTGGGAAAAGGCTGTCCTGATGGAAGAACGGTATCCTTGAGTGTTCCTGAGCCTGACCTGTAACCTGTTACTTCCCTAACAAACCCCATAATCATGAGTATGGTCTGAGTTCTGTATGGCCACTGCAATGAATTATTGAACCAAGCAGAGAAGTAGAGAGTGCTGTGGGAGGGACGGTTGGTATCAGAATTAGTAAAGATGACAGAGAGAGGAGGCATGTCTGACCTCCACCTCATAGGAATCAGCCTCGGGTTGTTGATTCTGATCCTCCTTTTCCCTTGTGAGGTTACAGGAGGTCAGATTCCACCCCGTCTTAGTTATCTAGGGCTGCTATAACAGAAATACCACAAGTGGATGGCTTTAACAGACAAAAGTTTATTCTCTCACAGTCTAGTAGGCTAGAAGTCCAAATTCAGGGTGCCAGCTCCAGAGGAAGACTTTCTCTGTTAGCTCTGGAGGAAGGTCCTCATCATCGATCTTCCCTTGGACTAGGAGCTTCTCCACACAGGAACCTCGGGTCCAAAGGATGCGTTTTGCTCTCGGCCCTGCTTTCTTGGTGGAATGAGGTCTCGAACTCTCTGCTAGCTTCCCTTTCCTTTTATCTCCTGTAAGATAAAAGGTGGTGCAGGTCACAACCCAGGGAAACTCCCTTTACATTGGATCAGAGATGACCTGAGGGAGGGTGTTACATCCCACCCTAATCTTCTTTAACATAATCTTATCTTGCTTCATTAACCACAGGCAGAGATTAGGATTTACAACACATAGGAAAATTACATCAATCACAAAATGGAGGACGACCGCATAATACTGGGAATCATGGCCTAACCAAGTTGACACACATATTGGGTCAACACAAGTCAATCCATAACAACTCCCATGCTGTTTCTACAGTTGGTGTCAGAAGTGGAATTCTTTGCAATGGCTCGACTGGTGGAAGCATGGAACTTTGTGGGAGAAAGAATGAATGCATTTGGGAGGTGAAACTTTTGATTCTTAGATGGTTGCTTTGGTTGTTGTTCCCTGTAATGGCTGAAAGGAAATTTATGCTGCAGCTGAAGGAAAAAAAAAGCTTGAGGCAAAAGTCAGGCCAGATAAGCAAGATGATTAATAGGCGGCCAAGGTCTGCTGGTTCCACCCAGCCAGAGGCCCAAGGCCATATGCATAATGAATGGGAAGATAGTCAAAAGGTGAAGAAGAGAAGATGAAACTGGGATGTTTTAAAAAAAGGGGTGTGTGTTTAGGATTATGTGTTTAATTGAATATACTATGGATATTGAATGTCTCTCCTACTTTGTGTTGTAAAGCAGACCTAAATGTATTGTAGAAATGAATATTGAGTACTATAGATTACAGAGAGAGTGTAACTCCGTCTTCAGCCAATACTTAATTGGCTATGCTAAAAGGGGATCTAGGATTTGCCCGAGGGAAACACAGGTTGTTTAATTGCAGTAGTTCTGTGTATAGAGTATAGAGTAGTTCTGTGTATAGATTTAGGTTGAAAACCTAAGCCCCACCCAGATTTTGCATTTGAAAACACATGCAGAACTACCCAGAGCTGCTGAGAGAAGAATAACATTTGAAGAAAGGACTGCAGAGAAAAAGTGACTGCTTCACTTTTTGAATTTTGAGCAAGCGGTTTGCTGTTGGATGCACTGAGGCAGGAAAAGTCAGTGTTCATCAGATGGAGCCCCCTTCCAGGACTGGAAGTTAAAGGGAGCCAGCCAGTAGGCAGCTTGTTCTGCTCACTTGTGGTGACCACCTGGGTCCACTCAATGGGTGGAAGTGGGGGAAGTGCATCAATGAAGAGACCGGCTGAGTTTGGACATATTCCACTGGCACACATTGACCCAGCTCATGGAGACTAGTGATGAGAGAGAGAGGAAGGGCTGGCTGGTCAGAAGTAAAAGGAATTGTTGGACTCCTGAAGTTTACAGACGGAACCCATTGACCTAGCCCAAGGGGGCTAGCTAGGGATGAGACAGTTGGAAGTGGCTGTGTGTGTGAACTCTTGAGCCTGAGGCTGCTACCCATCATGACCTAGTTTGGATGGCTAGGGATGAATTGACCAGAACCCAGCCAAATGGAGAGAAAGATGTTTGACACCATGAGTTGAAGATTGCTGCAATTTGATGGCTTGCTCTGAACTGGACTTTGCTTATGGGTTTAGATGCTCAAATTTCCAACTGGAACAGAAGATTCTTCAAGACCAAGGAACATGCTTATCTCCTCAAAGTACTGGTTTGACAGGGACAGGCAATTTAAACATTGGCTATCTAAAATGGAGGGAGATAAAAGCATGAACACAAGGGAGGATCCCCACTGAATAGATTTCCCTTTTCCTGATTGGTCTGTGGAAGAGAGGGTGGGGGAAGATGCTGATAGGATTATATGATTCAGTTGTGTTGATTGTTAACAGGGTTAATTGTGACCGTAAAAGCTGCTATTGTAGAAGCTCTAAGTATGAAACACTGGACTAAGGGAGAGGCACTGGTGGACTGGAGTACAGTGGCTGAACCTAAAGTCCCTTAAAGCCTTTGTTATGCTGATACCTCATGAAGCTCAGAGCAAGGGAATAATTTTCTCTCAGGTAAATTTGATCAGACACCAGAAGGGTGAAGATGAACAACTGGAGAACCTGACTGTCTCAGTCATCTAGTGCTGCTATAACAGAAATACCACAAGTGGATGGTTTTAACAAAGAGAAGTTTATTTCCTTACAGTAAAGTAGGCTAATAGTCCAAATTCAGGGTGTCAGCTCCAGGAGAAGGTTTTCTCTCTCTCTTGGCCTTCTCATCAGTGTTCCCCCTGACTAGGAGTTTCTCTGCACAGGGACCTTGGTCCAAAGGACACGCTCTACTCCCAGCACTGCTTTCTTGATGGTATGAGGTCCCCAACTCTCTGCCTGCTTCCCTTTCCTTTTATCTCTTGAAAGATAAAAGGTGGTGCAGGCCACACCCCAGGGAAACTCCCTTTACATTGGATGTGACCTGGGTAAAGGTGGTGTTACAATCCCCCCCTAATCCTCTTTAACATAAAATTACAATCACAAAATGGAGGCCAACCACATAATTCTGGGAATCATGGCCCAGCCAAATTGATACACACATTTTTTGGAGGACAGAATTCAAACCATGACACTGACCAAATCAGATGGAAACCTACAGCAGACCTGAATGGCTGGTATCTCAGTAACTCCACCCTTAGGACTCTTTTGTCCTACTGAAATACTAATTGTTAATGACTGTTTTGAGCTGGTGAAATGATTGGGAGGGGGAAGTTAATCCTTCAAGTACGAAAGGGTCATTGGCTAGAAGAGCAAGGGGGTGGCCTGTGATGTAATGAATTACTTAATACAGCCCTTCTAGCGATGGTCTTGTAACTCCCACTCAAGTGATTGGGTGGGACTATGCAAGTAGGATAATTATAGCCCACCAAAGGGATTGGTCAGTTTTGCCATCCCGCTGGGCTTGAAATGAGCCACCCCAGAGGTGGGAAAGAGAAGAGCCCACCACCACTGAGGAAGGAAAGACCGGCAGGAGACGGCACAGTGGTCTTCCTAGCCCATGGTGAGAGAAAGCTGACTGCCTTTGGGCAGAAGCCTAGGGTCAGGGAGAGGTGTACCTGTGAGCAGGGCGGGGAAGAAGCTGCCCTGATGGGAGAACTGTATCCTTGAGTATTCCTGGGCCTGAATTGTAACCTGTTACTTCTTTAATAAACCCCATAATCATGAGTATAGTCTATGAGTTCTGTGTAGCCATTGCAATGAATTATCAAACCAAGTAGAGAAATAGAGAGTGCTGTGGGAGGGACAGTTGGTGTCAGAATTAGTAAAGATGGCAGAGAGAGGAGGCATGTCTGACCTCCACCTCATAGAAATCAACCTTGGGCTGTTGATTTTGTTTCTTCTTTTCCCTTGTGAAGTTACAGGTCAGCTTCCACCCCCATGCTGTTTATACATTTATATATCTAATTGCCTTCTCTATATTTCTACATGGGTGTTTAACACTTTTCCTTTGTGATAGTTCTCATATTTATTCCTTATAGTCCATTCTCTTCAATTTGGTCTAGACTATCATGACATCATATCAAAACTACTGAGTTTGTCTCATAAATGGTTCTCTTACCTCATTTTTTTCATTCAATTTGTCCTACATTTATCTTTCTAAATCAATCCATAATACTATCACCATCCTGTTCCAACATTTTAATGGTTCCCTACCCAAATCCACTGCTGTCGAGTTGATTCCAACTTACAGCAATCCTACAGGACAGAGCAGAACTGCCCCACAGGGTTTCTAAGGCTGTAAATCTTTGCAGAAGCAGACTGCCACATCTTTCTCCTGCAGAGTGGCTGATGGATTCAAACGACCAACTTTTTGGTTAGCAGCTTAGCGCTTTAATCACTGTACCACCAGGGCTACTCTAATGGCTCCCTAGTAACTTTAAAAATGCACCCCATCTTCTCAGTCTGGCAACCAAGTTTCTCCATTAGGATGCTGCTAATACTCCCCAAATTGGAGTCTCCACACCAACCAAACTGGTCTCTTCATTGTATTTGAATATACTATATGTATAAACTATGTGCTACAATGGGAGGCACTCCTTATTTTTACCCACTCTTGAGCTTAAATTGATCACACAACATATCTTCTCAATGGGAACCCTTTTGGCTGGAGGGAGGAGGAGGCATGAATAATTACACTAGGCATACTCAGAGACTATCCCAGGCAAACTAGCATGTACAATTACCTACCTAATACCTATATATTTTCAATCGCCTTATATACTTGCAAAAGCTGGACAATAAATTAGGAAAACTGAAGAACTAACACCTTTGAATTATGGCATTGGCGAAGAATATTGACTATACCATGGACTGCCAGAAGAATGAACAAATCTGTCTTGAAAGAAGTACCGCCAGAATACTGCTTGGAAGCAAGGACACTGAGACTTCATCCCACGTACTTTGGACCTGTTATCAGGAGGGACCAGTTCCTGGAGAAGCACATCATGCTTGGTAAAGTGGAGGGTCAGGGAAAAAGAGGAAGACCCTCAACGAGATAGATTGACACAGTGGCTGCAACAATGGGCTCAAGTATAGCCAAGATTGTGAGGTTGTCACAGGACTCGGCACTGTTTTCTTCTGTTGTACATAGGGTTGCTATGAGTTGGAATCCACTCAACGGCACCTAACTACAACAATACCTGTATGAAGGAGCCCTGGCGGTGCAGTGGGTAAAGGGATAGGCTGCTAACCAAAAGGTTGGCGGTTCAAACCTACCAGCCACTCCATGGGATAAAGATGGGGGGCAGTCTGCTTCTGTAAAGATTTACAGCCTTGGAAACCCTATGAAGGCAGTTCTACTTTGTCCTAGAGGGTTGCTATAAGTCAGAATCAATTCTGTGTAAGTGGGTTTGGTTTGGAATATCTGTATGTTTTCTATTATCTATAGCAAACCTCACCTCCCCCCAGAGTTTTCAGACATCTGGACTTAAGTTAGTATTTTCCTTTATAAGAGCACTTATGGGTCATAACAAAACACACAAAAGTCAGTGTCCTAAGAAAAAGGTCTTAATCTCAGCTTCTCTACTTCTTAACTGTGTGATCAAGAATAGATCACTTAAACTCTTTGGGATTCTGTTCTCATTTATAAGTGGATTTTTGTTCTCATTTCTTTTCCTCCCTGTAAAATGATTGTACATCAACACCCTTTGTCTTATAACTTTACAGTGCCTTCCACTGTGGGCGGAATATACTTCCTCATCCCTTTGATGTTGGTTTGCCCATGTGACTTGTTTTGGATAAAGAAATGTTAAGAGACATGGCATGAGCAGAGGCTCTAAATGTGCCTCCATAGTTGCTTTTGCCTTCTTTTGTGCTCCTGTGATCCACCATGAAGAGAACATGCCCAAGAAACCACTGATTATTTATCCTGGGCCTCAGAATGAAGACATATGAAGTAGAGTAAAGATGACCCATTCAAAGCCAGGCAAACTCAAACAAGATCAGGATAACACAGTCAACCCACAGAAAAATGGTCAAGAGGAAAAATGATTGTAGTTATAAACCACTGAGTTTTGGGGTTGTTTGTTACATAGCCTTATTACAATCAAAACTGAGTGATATGCCCTCCTTTTACACTTTTGTGAGACTCAACTGATATATGTATATAAATAGTTTTAGAAACTGCAAAATACAATATAAATGTTATTTATGATTATTGCTACTTGGTATTATGAATTACTTTTATGTACATATTTCTTGTTTACATATGTTAATTATAAGTATTAAACAATGAGACTATTATAAGAAATAAATTAATTACATAAGAAATTATATAATTATTATATAATAATAATAATAATTAAACAAGAAATGCACTGCATATCTTACACACAGCAGGTGTCAAGGATCGGATTGAGTCCCTCAAAAATATCTGTCAACTTAGCTAGGTCATGATTCCCAGTATTGCATGATTGTCTATCATTTTGTCATCTGATGTGATTTCCTTATGTGTTGTAAATTCTATCATTATGATGTAATGAGATGGATACGTGGCAGTTATATTGATGAGATCTACAAGATTAGATAGTATCTTAAGCCAGTCTCTTTTGAGATATAAAAGAGAGAAGCAAGCAGAGAGACATGGGGACCTCATACCATCAAGAAAGCAGTGCTGGGAGCAGAGCGCATCCTTTGGACGTGAGGTTCCTGCACAGAGACGCTCCCAGACCAACGGGAAGACTGATGACAAGGATCTTCCTCTAGAGCCAACAGAGAGAGAAAGCCTTTCCCTGGAGCCAGAGTCCTAAGTTCAAACTTCTAGCCTACTGAACTGTGACAGAATAACTTTCTCTTTGTTAAAGCCATCTACTTGTGGTATTTCTGTTATAGCAGCACTGGATGACCAAAATAGCAGGTATTGAAACCCATTGCTACTGAGTCAATTCTGACTCATAGCAATTCTATAGGACAGAGTAGAACTGCCCCATAGGGTTTCCAAGGATGTAATTGTTACGGAAGCAGACTGCCACATCTTTCTCCTGCAAAGCGGGTCGATTCTGACTCATAGCAATCCTATAGGACAGAGTAGAACTGCCCCACAGGGCTTCCAAGGGTGTAATCATTATGGAAGCAGACTGCCACAACTTTCTCCTGCGAAGCAGCTGGTGGGTTTGAACTGGGAACTTTTTGTTAGCAGCCAAGCACTTTAACCACTGTGCTACCAGGGGTCCTCATAGTAGGTATCAAAGAAGTGTGAATGCTGCTCTTGTTGATGTTAAGTATTTTTTGAGTGCCTGTTTTTTGTTCTTTTATATCTTAAATTTTTGACATTTTCATGGTGCAGCAGAGATTATTGTTAAGATGGACCAGCAAATCAAATAGCTAGATTTAGAGCCTCCCTCAACCTCTTATTATCTATGGGACAAGTTGTTTAAATTCTCAGTGCTTCAATGTCTTCATTTTTCAACCAACAACAACAAAACCTCTCTCTTGTGGGGTTGTTTTCATATTAAACGAAAATTTATTACAATAAGTTATTTAGTACAGCGACTGTCACATATTAAAGCAACCACTAAAGTAGCTTTTATTATATTATCCATATACTCAATAGCCCTTTCTTCGCTCCAGAAATTTCTAAGCAGAGTTCTTAGATCATCCTATTCTTTTGTAGGCAGGTATAATTCTTATTATTTGCTGCATGCACACACACACACACACACACCTCACTAGAACTCACAGGGTTTTTCATAATTATGATGGGGAAAAGGTGGCAGGAAAAAGTGATTTTGAAAATCCTGTGTTCTCTCCTGATTCTGCGCCCTTATTCCTGATATTTCCAATGCGACAATACTCTTCACATTCCTATTTACCTAACTAATCAATCTTCAGATCTCGGTTTCAAGGATACTTCCCCTGCAGAGGCTTTCCTAGACTTGCCATGTCTAAGTTAGGCATCTCTCTTACATAATAAAATTTCATTTCATAAAATAAATCTTATTTCATAAAATTCTAATTGAATTCTCTTGAACGAGGAATTGAAATTGATTTTTGACTTCTCAATCTTCCCAATTCTACTATAAGCTCTTTGAGGGTATAGGTGGTGTTCAACACCAGCATGGAGCAGTCTTGGCATGTACCATTGCCATGAAGTCGATTCTCACTCACAGTGACCCTGTAGGACAGAGAAGAACTGCCCCATAGGGTTTCCAAGGAGCGGTTGGTGGATTCCAACTGACAACTTTTGGTTCGCAGTCAAGCTCTTAACCACTGCGCCATCAGGGCTCCATCCTGGCATACAGTAAGTACTTAAAGATGTATATATTTAAAAAATCAAATAAAAAAAGGGTGGGAGAAAGGGTCAGGGGAGGGAGAGGGACAGAGAGTGGAAGAAAGGAAGGAAAGAAAAGAAAGGAAGAAATTTTTTATTTTGTTTCCGTCCAAAAGAGAATGTTGAAAGAGTAAGACAGTTACTGTAACATCATCAACACTCATTTCCCAACCAAATCCATGTTTTTTAAAAATCAGTGTATTCTCTTCATCTCAGCAGAGTAATAGGCTACTTATTTGTGTGCATCAAGGCATCATAAAATCAAAATGGAGCAGATGGATAATGTGGCTGTCTCAGTTACCTAGTGCTACTGTAACAAAAAAACGCAAATGGGTGGCAGTAAAGAAGAGAAATTTATTTCCTCCCAGTTCAGGAGGTGGTAAGTCAGATTTCAGGGTGTGGCTCTAGGTAGAGGTCCTTCCTTGCCTATTTCAGCGTCTAGTTGCCACCAGCAATTCTTGGTTTCCTGGGGTTGTAGATGCGCGTCCATTTCGGTTGCCTGTCTTCTTCTTCCCCCTCTTTGTGTCTCTGTGTCTATTCTGTTCTTTTTGTAACTCAGAAGTGATTAGGTTTTAGGACTCACTTTACTCTGGTATGACCCCATTAACATAACAAAAACAATTTCCAAACAGGATCACTGCCACAGGTACAGGGGCCAGGAATTCAGTGCATATTTTGGGGGGACACAATTCAATCCTAACGGTAGATTTACTAAAATGCCCTCTTGTTCTTCTCTTGCTTCTCCTTTTTCTTCTTAGTAATTTTAGAAAAAGTCACTGATCCATTAAAAAAAAGCTTCTAGCAAGGGAAAAGTATAGAACATTTACCTCTTCTGTTTTTTTAAAATTAAGAACAAGAAACTTTAAATATCATTCATTTAAAATACACATATGTCCTTCATATTCCTGGATAGGAATTGCAGATGAAAAGTCTAGAGCTGGTTAGTAATGAGGAGAAAAAAGAAGCTGAAAATTAGGGCATTAGAAAAAGAAAAGAGGCAATACAAAAGAAAGAAGCAATAGAAGAAGCCTTAGAAGATTTTGAGATGAGAATCTAATCCAAGTTTCAATATGTGATTGATTCAGGGTATGAGAGTATGAAATCACCTTTTGAATCCTTGATCAGTTCAGCATATTTGTTCACAGCTCTCCCGATGTTTTAATCCTAAACCCTAAACGCTCCCCACTGGGCATGAACAACAAAAAGTTCAACAGATTCTAAAGTATTCTCTGACACTGCAGGAGCAGGACCTAAGTGGTATCACTCTGGAATTTGATGAAACCTAGTTGAAATCAAGATATGGTTATCAAACCAGCAATTCACCATCTTTGGCTAAAGGAATAACAGATCAGAAGTTAATCAATAACATAACGTAGTAGGCCTCTTTGTTCTTAACTGAAGTAGACAAGAATTAGGCAAGATTTTCCTTTGCTGCCTTTTTATTTCTTCTCCTTCTCCCCCTCCTCCTTCTCCTCTTTATAAATAATTGCCTTCAAAACTGATTCAAAATATTCAAAGAAGTGTAAAAAAATCAGTTAAAAGAAAAAAAAGTCAGGCAACTCAGCAATTTTAATTGTCCATATGCATCCTAATAATGGATTAGTCTAACAGAGAACAATCAAGCACATCGGCCACAGAAATACACAGAAAATGACTAGCGTTGCTGTGTTTACATACGCTAATTGCCGTGATATAGACGGACTCAGTCCTCCTGACGTTTGTACTTCTCTGGGATGTGCCTGGCAAAGAGAAGTCTCCCAATAAATGTTAGCGAATGAATAAACACACTAGCGCCAGGGCTATTGCTGAGTCCTCAATTTACACCAAAGTTGATTTCCTCTGAGAGGAGTGAAACTTAATGAAGACAGTCTGGCAGAGGAGGAGAGACACTTCCTGTCTGCTGCCCGACTGTTAAGTCACTTGTCCAAACCAGTTCTGCAGCAACAAGTGCCCAGTGGATGGGGAAGACACACAGATGGCTGCCAGGATGCATCACGGGATTGGGCTGCACCACGGCCCATTGTTATATTTATTGCTGACGATGTAATTAACTGGCTGATTCCTTGTTTTTAAGTTGGTGCCCATCAACGGACAGCTGCACTGGGGTGTTGTACTAACCACGGCTCTGACGAGAGTGCTCTCCACAAACCCCCGCACTGCAGCCAGAGCCTTTGTGAGGTCATCCCTCCGCTGCTGTGCAAAGGCCCAGGCTTCCCTTTGTCTCCCCAGGGTCATTAACATGCTTCCTCAGTCCCAGGAAATACACAGCATTTTTCTGAGTGCTTTTCTTTCTGAGAAAAATATTATGGGAAAGATAATTTGTTAGCTTCCTTTTCCAGTGACAATTTCTTAAATACAGACTGAAATACAACTTCTAATAATCATCGTGGAAAAGAAATTGCAATAACCCCATTAGACAGCAACCAAATCACCAAATTATAAGGAAAGCTAGAGGTCTGTGGGGTACATCCAAAAGCTGTTTTAACTCATCTCTGAGTCCAGCAATCAAGTATATATATTTTATTTCTGTACCATGGAGAATGATCTTTATTTTTCTACAGGATGATGATGATTAATTAACTAAAACTTGCAGGGTGATTTACATCATTCTAAAAATATTTTTCCAGTAAGAATGCCTAGTATATCAAGCAAAGAGTCTCAAGTAGTAAGAAGATTTGATTCATGACTTAAGCAACTAGCTTCCTACACATCTCATGTGCCTCTTGCCTTATCTGTAAAATGGGAGTTGTGCTTGACAGATTCTTCTTCTCTCTGACCGAGTAACTTCTGGAAGGTCATGTAATAGCTCTCTTCCTTAGGGTTTGAATCTGGAAAATGAGAAGACTGGACACAGTTAATCTCTAAAATTCTGTGACTTTACCTGGATATTGAGATGAAAAAAAATTTTAATATATAACTCACATTTTTTAAAAAGTGAGTTTACAATGTAAGAGGCATGCATCAACTAAAAATGCAAGTAATTCTTGCCTCCTTTTTGTTATCACAAATATCAGTGTTCATGATTTGCCAGTTTGCTTGTGAAAAAGTCCCTTATGTTTTTTCCTTGCTCTGGCTTGCTAATTTTCCATTCTGTATTCCAAGGCAGACCAACAGATTGCAACGAAATACGGTTAAACATTGATCTTCCGCCCTGACATTGCATTAACTTTTGTAATAAACATCTTCACTGTGTCAACCTGCACCATGTTTACATACTGAGCCCAGCAGCCAATTGTCTTGCTTCTTTTAGATGCTTTTGAATTCCAGAAGGAATCTTATCTGGAAGACTAAAATCATGCATCTGCCATGCCTTTCAATTTTGTATTTCAGATTAACTGCTCCTTTTACTCCACATTCTTAAGGTTTTCTAAGAAATTTCCTTCCCAGTTCACTTGGTAAGTGCTTGCTCCGGCTGTTATTCTATAATGAATTCATGTCTTTTCTCCTATTTTTCCCATGCTGCCCTTGTTATCTGGAGTCAGGATTCTGAGCTCTGACCTCCCTCCTTGTCCTGCTGCCTGAGGAGAATTGAAGGCAGCCCCTCAGACTCAAATATTCTAGATTTAAAAAGCAAGTTTACAATGTAAAAAGCATTCATTAACTAAGAAAATTCTAGATTCTGAACACCCAGCTTTGGCTCGGCTGAGGCCAGGATTGAGGTGGAAATAAGGACTTTTTTTTTTTTTTTACTTATAGTTTTATGAAAATTAACTATTTCTGTGAAGGTTCTGAGACTAAAAGTAAAATTATAAGCCAGTAGGTGTGCCTACAGATCCCTGGAAAAGTACTCTCTCTTTTTTTTTTTAATAATATAATAAATACATGTTTGGGGATTAATTTTTTTTATCTGCAAATAGAACCAACGTTACTTGCTTCATAGTGTTCACAGGCAGAATATGACTACCCAAGACAAGGCTGGGAAGAAATTGTTCCATGAGGTGAAGCCTTCATTCTGACATGAGTCTCTCTCGATTAATGCTACAGAGATACAGCATAACTGGATTTTAAAGGGACATTTGATTTGTCATTCCTAGAGATATGACCTAAAATGAAAAGGCCATAATCAATGGTCAGGTTAGAAAAGGTACTGCACAATTGGACTTATTTTAGCAAGAGTATCTAAAGATCTGCAAAAAACTTAGATGCCTAGGAAAACATCCCAGCCAGACTCGCTGAATCAGATCAATCAGTCACAAGTCAGAGTAGCAATAATGAAAGAGTCATAACAATTCCCACCATGCATAAGAGGGTGTATGTATCGGGCACTGTCTAAGTACTTAACACAGAATATCTTATTGGATGATCCTTAGAACACCTCTGGGAGGTACATGTTGTTGTTTTATGAATTGTAGAGGTTCAAACAGAGTAAGCAACTTAACCAAAGTCACATATCTACCAGGCTTTTAACCCAATCCCACTTGACTTTGAGAGCTCTTAGCCATTCTGTGCTAATGCAGAACAGCCACACCAGTAGAAATCAGTTGTGAATGGAAATGCAAATTGATGGGAGCATCAAGAGGATCCCACACCGCAGAGGTTCTTCCTTCCAGGCAAGCTCTGCTCCTATCCTCATAATACTTTGCATAGCCTTATGCCAATACTTTTAACAGATTGTACTGGGATCTATAGGAGCCCTAGCAGTGGAAAGTTGAGTTCTGGGCTGGTAATAGAAAAGTTGGGGATTTGAACCTAGAGGGTTGCTATGAGTCAGAATCGACCCGACAACAACGGATTTTTTTTTTGTTTGTTTGTTTGTTTGCTTAGTGGCTCCATGGGAGAAAGACATAGAGATTTGCTCTCATAAAGATTACAACATAGAAAACCCTATGGGGCAGTTCTGCTCTGTCACAAGGGGTCACTAGGAGTTGAAAATCAACTTTACGGCACCTAGTGACAACAACAGCAGGGTTTATAGTTTGGGAGCCAAAGAGAATATGAATGAATTCCTAAATAACAGGTCTCCCTTCTACTAGTCTGCCATGAACAAGTTACTGAATATCTATTACCTAATGTTACACCTCAACATTATGATAAATGGAGAAAAGATTAAAGTTCTCAAGGATTTCATTTTACTTGGATCTACAATCAACGCCCATGGAAGCAGTAGTCAAGAAATCAAATGACACATTGCATTGGGCAAATCTGTTGCAAAAGACCTCTTTAAAGTGTTAAAAAACGAAGATGTCACTTTGAGGATTAAAGCGCACCTGATCCAAGCCATAGCATTTTCAATTACCTCATACGCATGTGAAAGCTGGACAGTGAATAAGAAAGACCAAAGGAGGATTTGATGCCTTTGAATTATGGTGTTGGTGAAGAATATTGAATATACATACCAGGGACTGTTAGAAGAATGAACAAACATAGCCAGAGTGCTCCTCGGAAGCGAGGATGGCGAGACTTCGTCTCACATACATTGGACATGTCATCAGGAAGGACCAGTACCTGGAGAAGGACATCATGCTTGGTAAGCTAGAAGGTCAATGAAAAAGAGGAAGATCCTCAAGAAGATGGATTGACACAGTGACTGCAACAATGGGTTCAAGCATAGCAATGATTGTGAGGATGGCAGAGGACTAGGCAGTTTTTTGTTCTGTTGTACCTAGGGTCGCTATGAGTTGGAACTGACTCAATGGCACCTTACAACAAAAACAATGTCACCTACAAATGGGAATAAAAATACTTATCAATGTGTGAAGTATTAAAATGATAATAAAGTCAAGAGATTGAAAATAATCCTTTGCACATAGTAAATACTCAAAAATGTTGCTTCCTTCTTTGGCCCCTTTTTCCTTACTTTTCAGGCTTGCCCAATGTCTCATGCCTTCTTCACAGCAGAAATTTTTGAGTATCTACCTTCATGTCTTCAGACAAAATGCTTAGCACATAGTTGGTACTCATTGACTGAGTATATGACTGAAAGACATTGAGAATTACCTCCTTTGGGACTCTGAGTGTTGTTGTAGATCTTTGTTTTTGTTGTTGTTAGGTGCCATCGAGTAGGCTCCGACTCATAGCCACCCTATGCAGAACAGAACAAAACACTGCCCAGTCATGCGCTGTTCTCATAACCTTTGCTATGCTGGAGTCCACTGTTGCAGTCACTGTGTTAATCCATCTCGTTGAGGGTCTTCCTCTTTTTTGCTGACCCTCTACTCTGTCAAGCATGATGTCCCTCTCCAGAGATTGGTACCTCCTGATAACATGCCCAAAGTATGTGAGATGTAGTCTTGCCATCCTTGCTTCTAAGAAGCGTTCTGGTTGTACTTCTTCCAAGACAGATCTGTTTGTTCTTTTGGCAGTCCATGGTATACTCAGTATTCTTCCCCAGCACCACAATTCAAAGGCGTCAATTCTTCTTCCGTCTTCCTTATTCATCGTCCAGCTTTCGCATGCATATGAGGCGATCAAAAACACCATGGCTTGGGTCAGACGCACCTTAGTCTTCAAGGTGACATCTTTGCTTTTTAACACTTTAAAGAGCTCTTTTGCAGCCGATTTGCCCAACGCAATGCATAGATCTTTAGGTTTCAGAATATATGTTTATTGATTCTTAAAATATACATTCTTTCTTATACATTTTGACCAGGCTCTTGGACTCTCTAAAACCAGTTGCCATTAAGTGGACTCCTACTGATGGTGACCCCATGTGTATCAGAGTAGAGCTGTGCTGCATATGGTTTTCAGTGGCTGATTTTTTTAAAAGTAGATAGCCAGGGTTTTTTTCCAGGGTACCGCTTGGTGGACTTGAACCTCAACCTTTTGGTTAGCAGCTGAGAGAGTTAACTATTTGCACCACCCAGGGACTCTCTGTTTTTGTTGTTGTTAGTTGCCCTCAAATCTATTCTGACTCATGGCAACCCCACATGTGCAGAGTAGACTGCTCCGTGGGGGCATTCAAACCTGTGACTTTTCTGAAGGAGATTTCCAGGCCTGTCTTCAGAAGCACCTCTGGGTGCGTTTGAACTGCCAACGTTTGCCTAGTTGTGGAGTGCTTTGGGCCACACAGGGACTCCTCGGGGACTCTCTAGGAGAGAGTATTTTCCAGTTTTCTTTGAATATCAGGTCAAGAGAATTTGAACACCCCATAAAATACCACAGGCTCCTCTGACAAAGGCTATCCTGCCAACGGGTTGATTTTGCACTTCACAAATCATTTCACAAGTTTGTCAGCTTCTACGGAATCATTCATTCATTCATTCAACAAACATCCATCAATGTCTATTGTGTCCCAATGATATAAATATAAATAGGACAAGTCCCTGCTCTGGAAAATTGTATAATCTAGTGAGATGAGACAGAATTGCAAACAAATAAGCAAAAATAGAATGTGGTAACTGCCATAGTGTATATGAAAAAAGAATTATGAGAGCAAATAGGACATGGTAACACCTTAAAACTTTGTTTTGCTTTGTTACTGAAAGTTACTGTTTTTCCCAGAATTATTTTCCTCTTTCTTCCCCCTCTTCTCCTTTTGCACTTTTTATCTCTTTTTAAATAACTTATGCAGATTTCAGGGAAAGTTTATTTTACTTTTATCACGTCACTAAAATCTTCTCTTTTTCTTTCCACGTATGTATAAAACTGCACTATGAAGAACTGCCTTCTAAAGTTTTGTCTCTTGACTCACAGATACATAAAATGGAAAGAACAACTGTGTCTCCCAAGGGAGTATTTTGTTTTGCTAAATATGTTAGCTGGAAGCCTTGGTGGCGCAGTAGTTAAGAGCTATGGCGCTAACCAAAAGGTCAGCAGTTCAAATACACCAAGTGCTCCTTGGAAACTCTATGGAGCAATTCTATTCTGCCCTGTAGGGTCGCCAGATATTTATCTTAAACTTCCTTTGCCCTCCTCAGCCTAACATGTTTATCTCTATACTGAACTTTGTTTACCAGTTTCACATACTGGTCAACTATTTCCCTTACATATATGTTTTAGTTACCTATTGCTGCATGAGTACTCATGTCAAAACTTAGTGACTTAAAACAACATTCTCCACCATTCTGTGGGTTGATTGGGCTCAGCTGGAAGGTTCTTCTGCTTCACATGATTTCAGGTAGAGTTGCAGTCATCTGGGAGCTTGACTGGGCTGCACAATCCATGGGAGCCCGCTCGCATGGCTGTCAGCTGATGCTAGCTATTGGCTGGGAACTCAGCTGAAGTTGGCAAGCAGGTCTCTTCAGTTTTCCTACATATGACCTTTCCATGTGAATGGTTTCTAACAGGAGTGTTATGGAATTGAACAGTGTCCCCCAAAATATTTCTTGGGATCCTAACCCCTATATATCTGGATATAATCCCATTTGGAAATAGCGTTTTCTTTGTTGTGTTAGCAAGATCATATAAGTGTAAGGTGTGTCTTAAGCCAATCACTTTTGAGATATAAAAGATTGGATTAGGCTCAGAAGAAAGGAAGCACAAATGGGGGAAGATTGAAAGTTGCCAAGGGATCTAGGAACAGAAGCTGAAAAGAGACAAAGACCTTCCCCTAGAGCAGGCAGAGAGAGAAAGCCTTCCCCTAGAGCAGTGACCTGAATTAGGACTTTTAACCTCCTAAAATGCAAGGAATAAATTTCATGGACCATTGAATATATATGCCTGTGTTACATTCCCACCTTCACCCCCTGCCAAAGGTTTATTGGCAGGAATTTGAGCCACTTTAGTATGTTCTGGTGTCGTGGCAGATACTGGTGCAACTCCCTAAAAAATAAGGAAGTTGATCTGCATCACATTTGAGTGTTGAGAGCCATTTGTATGAAAGGATGCTTCCCAGAGGAGTTATTTGTGAACTTTTGTGTCTTTTGGCTTCTGTACAGCAGGATAAGGCTTGCAAGTATGTTTACTTTCCTTTGTGTTATTGGGAAGGTACTATTACCAGCATTAGGAAAAATTCAAGTAAATGCATTATCTTGGGAGGTGAGAACAGTTTGTGACGCACTTCCTGGGCCATGGGATTGATAAGTCCCACAAGTGTGATGTGCTTCATGGAAAACATGGTACCTATATGGCCCACTCTAAATCAAACTGATAACAATTATGTGCCTTAAGTGCAATGTTTATTTAGTATTTCATGTGTATTTTTGGAAATGTGAGTAAGATTATGGCTCAAGTGTAACCAAAAAGTGTGATGCGCCATGGAACCAATATGTCCCACCTGTGTGATGTGATTCATGGAACATGGGACTGATACATTCCACTTGCGGTTGGCACCCCATTTTTTTAAATAATAAAAAACAACCATCAAACAAGGATTCAGCATCTATTCTATTAGTGAAAAAACACAGCATCATCAAAAATGCCACACACAAAAAATTCACCCATGAAAGGGTTAAAGCCACCCGCTTGTGGTAGTTCAGGTACAGCAGCGCTACAAAACTAAGACAAGCAGGTACTTTAACAGCCAACATCTCAAGAAGCAGACGTTTAAGTTCTCTTAAGGCCCCATTTCTGCTGCATTCTATTGATCAAAGGCCAAGATTCAAGAGGAAGAGAAATAAGTGCTCCTCTTCATGTGATAAGCAGTTCATGAGGAGAAGGAACTTTTGCTTCATCTTTCAAGACTGACTACCAAATATAAACAGCTAAATTTCATATTTTCTTCACTAATGACTTCCTTCTTCATTCTAGCTCTATAAATTCATCATACTAATATAAAATGTTAATAGCAGGAGAAACTGGGTACCAATTTTTCTGTAAATCTAAAACTCTTCTAAAATAAAAAGTTTATTAAAAAATTGTTAGTCAGATCATGTCACTGGCTCACCATTTTGCTCAGAAGAAAAGTCAAATTCTTTACAATGATGTACAAAGCTCTACATAGTCTTATTTCTTACTTCCTTACTTCTATGGCTTCAGGCACTGCTACAATCTCCCTCACTCATTCTACTTCAGCCTCACTGTGTCCTTACCAGTCCTGCAACATCCCAGGCACATGCCTGCCTTGGTGCAGATATCCACACGACTAACTGCTTTGGCTCTGCTTAAAAGTCTCTTTCTCATAACGACTTTTCATGACCACCCAATTGAAAATAGCCACTCTCCCAATCATGGCATTCCTAATCCTCTTAACCCTGCTATATTTTTTTTTTCCCATAGAACCTATAATCTTCTCTACATTATAGAAAAGATTATTCACTTTTTTCTATGTTATTTTCCTTGCTAAAAACAGGGACAGGGGTATTTGTTTTTCTGTTCACTTACTTATCCCTAATATCTTGAAAAGCGTGTGATACAATATAGACAATAAATTAATACATGTTGAATAAATGAAGGTTTCTGTTTAATTCATAATGTACTTAAGGTATAAATAATATTAATAATGTTCTTGAACTAGATGTTTCTCTGAAGAACATATCTATTATTTATCCCTGTCCTTAACGCCTTATTCTGATAACAGCACACAATTTTACTTTGGGGAACTTGGAGAACTGTCTTCCCAACGTGGATATGGACTTGATAAACAAGCCAGAAGGGGTTCCCCTCGACTTCTTCGGCCAAAGGGCGTGCAAGTGACCTACCATAAGCCAAGACAATAATTTCTGCTTGGATTTTGAATTAAACAGAAACCAATGCTACAACAGATATCAATACAAAAAATATTCAGGTAATATTTATCCCAATGACATCAAAAATGCCCCTTCATACAAATTTCCAGAGTTTCTCTGGTCCCTGTTCCTCCTGATATTGCACTGGAACCATTCCTTCTACTAAAAAAAAAGATGAAAGTTTCTGGCAATTCTGAATAATCCACAGTGATCAAATTATTCCCATAATTCTTGTGGTTCTGTCTATTACAGCCTAGCATATATCATATCAACTTTCATGTCCAAGACAACTAGAAATGGCAAATACCAAAAAAAATCTGTTTGAAAGACTCAGAGAACTATCAAAGCCTGTATCTTGGAGAGCCAGAAAGTATATTAGAATCAGCCTGACTCCTGCTGCCTCTTTCCCTCTCAGAGAATTTGCAAATATATTAACAGTTAGGCGCTAGGAGACTAAGAAGCTAAGCAGAGCTTTTGACTTTTGGAAGTCCCAAGGTGAGGAGGACACAAAAGTAAAGTTCAGGGCCTATCAAGGAGAGACCGTTTTAAACACACTAAGCTTACTGTCTTAGTCATCTAGTGCTGCTATAACAGAAACACCACGAGTGGATGGCTTTAACAACAAGAAGTTTATTTCCTCACAGTAAAATAGGCTAAAAGTCCAAATTCAGGGCATCAGCTCCAGGGGAAGACTTTCTCTCTTTGTCAGCCTTCTTATCAGTGTTCCTCCGGACTAGGAGCTTCTCGGCACAAGGACCCCGGTCCAAAGGATGAGCTCTGCTCCCAGCACTGCTTTCTTGATGGTATGAGGTCCCCCATTCTCTGCTTGCTTCCCTTTCCTTTTATCTCTTGTAAGGTACAAGGTGGTGCAGGTCACACCCTAGGGAAACTCACTTTACATTGGATCAGGGATGTGACCTGGGTAAGGGCAGTGTTACAATCCCACCCTAATCCTCTTTAACATAAAATTACAATCACAAAATGGAGGCCAATCACATAATTCTGGGAATCATGGCCCAGCCAAATTGATACACACATTTTTGGGGGGACATAATTCAAACCATGACATTCCAAGTATATTAGAATGAGCCTGACTTCTGCTGCCTCTTTCCCTCTCAGAGCATTTGCAAATATATTAACTGTTAGGGGCTAGAAGACTAAGAAGCTAAGCAGAGCTTTTGACTTTTGGAAGTCCCAGGGTGAGGAGGACACAAAGGTAAAGTTCAGGGCCTATCAAGGAGAGATCCTTTTAAACACACTAAGCTTACAGACTCCTGAAGTCTTGTATTCTATAGAAATGCCAAATAAGAAATAGATCGGTGCTCACAAAGTCAGAAACTCAATATATATTCAACTCCTTCCCAGACTAAACGATGATGATCTACACTCATTCTAACTGATTAACAGAAGAAGAAGAAAAAAAAAAACCCTCTGGAAGAAGATAATATTATGCAGATTCACAAATTATTTCAATGAATTTTCACATGTAAAATCTAATATTCAATCAAAAATTGACAGAATATCAGCATATAGGACCAAAAAGAATTGATCAACGTTCAGCCATTTCAGGAGGTAGCATATGATCAGGTACTGATCAGGTACTGAAGGAAGAAGTCCAAGCTGCACTGAAGGCATTGGTGAAAAACAAGGTGCCAGGAATTGACGAAACACCAACTGAGATGTTTCAACAAATGGACACAGTACTGAAGTGCTCACTCATCTATGCCAAGAAATTTGGAAGACAGCTACCTGGCCAACTGACTCAACGAGATCCATGTTTAAGCTTATTCCTAAAAAAGATGATCCAACTGAAATAGGAAATTATCGAATAATATCATTAATATCACACACAAGTAAAATTTTGCTGAAGATCATTCAAAAGCAGTTACAGTAGCACATTAACAGAGAACTGCCAGAAATTCAAGTCAGATTCAGAAGAGGATGTGGAACCAGGGATATCATTGCTGATGTCAGATGAAACTTGGCTGAAAGGACAGAATACCAGAAAGATGTTCACCTGTGTTTCACTGACTATGCAAAGGCACTTGACTGTGTGGATCATAACAAATTATGGATAACATTGCTAAGAAAGGGAATTCCAGAACAATGAATTGTGCTCATGAGGAACCTGAGCATGGATCAAGAGGCAGTTGTTTGGACAGAAGGAGGGGATACTGAGTGGTTTAAAGTCAGGAAAGGTGTGCATCAGGGTTGTACTTTTCACCATACTTATTCAATCTGTATGCTGAGCAACTGATCCAAGAAGCTGGACTATATGAAGAAGAATGGGGCATCAGAATTGGAGGAAGACTCATTAACAACCTGCCTTATGCACATGACACAACCTTGCTTGCTGAAAGTGAAACGGACTTGAAGTACTTACTCATGAAGATCAAAGACCACAACCTTCAGTATGGATTACACCTCTACATAAAGAAAGCAAAAATCCTCACAACTGGACCAATAAGCAACATCATGATAAAGTGGAAAAGATTAAAGTTGTCAAGGTTTCATATTACTTGGATCCACTAACAACACCCATGGAGGCAGAAGTCAAGAAACCAAATGACGCATTGCTTTGGGGAGATCTGCTGCAAAAGACCTCTTTAAAGTGTTAAAAAGCAAAGATGTCACCTTGACGACTCAGGTGCACCTGACCCAAGCCATGGTGTTTTCAATCACATCATATGCGAAAGCTGAATGAGGAATAGGGAAGATGAAAGAACAACTGATGCCTTTGAATTGTGGTTTGGGGAAGAATACTGAATATACCACGGACTGCCAAAAGATTGAATAAATCTGTCTTGGAGGAAGTACAACCAGAATGCTCCTTAGAAGCAAGGATGGTGAGATTATGTCTCACATACTTTGGACCTGTTATCCTGGAACAGTCCCTGGAGAAGGACATCATGCTTGGTAAAGTAGCGAGTCAGTAAAAAGAGGAAGACCCTCAACAAGATGGATTGACACAGTAGCTGCAACAATGAGCTCAAGCATAACAACTATTGTGAGAATGGTACAGGAAATGGTAACTTAAAATCAAATATGTCAATAATTATATTACATGTGAATGGAATAAACATTGTAATTAAAAGACAAAGACTATCTAGTTGGATTTTTTAAAAGTATTATGCTTAGAGGAAATGTATTTTAAATATTAGGTTACAGAAAATTTAAAAGTAAAAATATGTTAAAAGTTATACCATGCAAATGCTAATAACAACAACAAAAAAGCTAGTGTAGCTATATTATTGTTAGATATGGTAGACTTTAAGACCAGAAGCATTACCAGAAACAAAGAGGGTCATTTAATTATGAAAAAGTGTCAATCCATCAGGAAAACATAATACTTCTGAATTTATATGCATGTTATAACATAGTCCAAATTGAAGAACTAAAGGGAAAATAGACAAAGTAACACTCATACTTGGAGTGAAAAACACATTTCTCATTAACTAATACAACAAACAACCAAAAATCAATGAGGTTATAGAAAATTTGAAAAAAGAAAATAATAAATGTGACCTAATTGACATAGTTGAGCTAACTGACTCCACAACTTTGTAATACACTTTTTTTTTTAAGTACACATGGAATTCTTATTAAATTTGACTGAATACTTGGGCAAAAACATGTTACAACACATTTCAAAGCATTTAAATACATACCGCATGTTTTCTGATCACAGTGGATTAGCATAGAAATCAACTAGAAAAAGATAAGTGAAGAATACCCAAATATTTGGAAATTATATTATATACGTGTAGATATCCATGGTCAAAGATGTTACCAAAATTAAAAGTATAAAATAATTTTAATGGAATAAAAATACAAAATATCGAATCTCAGAGAATGCAAAATCATGCACTGAAAAATATTTATCATTCTAAATGAACATATTAGAAAAAAATAGAAAGGCTAAAAATCAAAGGTCTAAATACACATCTCAAGAAAGTAGAAAAAAGAAAGCTAATTAAAGCTAATTTCTAAACAAATTAGAAACTATAAGGATAAAAGGAAAAATACTAATGAAATAGAAAAAAGCACAACAGAAAAATTAGATAAAAGCTAAAAGACTTTGGAAAGACTGATAAAGGTATAAAGAAAGAAAGTACTAATTACCAATATCAGGAACAAAGGTGGATTTCTTTTATAGATTTTATTATAAAAGATAAAAGAATACTATAGACAATTGTATGTCAGTAAGTATAAAAATTCAGAATAAATAAATTCAAGGAAAAAAAACAGACAAAAGAAGAATAGGAAATCTTAATAATCTTATATCTATCCAATAAATTAAAACTGAAAACAAAACCTTTCATGAATAACAGCTAAGAACTAGATGACTTTTTAGTTATTTCTTCTGGACATTTTAGGAAAAATAACAGTTATCCACACGAACTACTCCAGAGAAGTAAGTTTAAAGAAGAACAGTTCCCAAATCACATTTTAAGGCTGATAACATCTTGATATCAAAACTTAATGAGTTTATTATGAGAAGGGAAATTTTCAAGACAATAATTTTAATAATCATACTTCAAATTTTGAAAAAATACAAGCAAATCAGATTCAAATATATATAAAAAGATTATAACACAACAAAGTTTAATTTATTTATTTCAGAAAGCAAGGCTGCTTTCACATTCTAAACTAAAGTAATTCACCACATTAACAGGATAGAGAGGAAAAATAACATGATCATCTCAATAGATGCAGCAAAAATTGTTGACATAATTAAATTTAAAGTATGATTAATATCCATCAGCAAACTAAAATTAGATGAGAATGTCCTTATCTGATAAAAGGTATCTATGAAATAATACCTGCAGCAAACATCGTACTTAATGGTAAATATTAAAAGCTTTCCTCCTGGGATTGGGAATGAGGTAAAAATGTATTCTATCACTGTTTATATTCATCATCATGGTGGAGAATCCCTACTAGTACTATAAGGCAAAACCAAACAAAAACTAAAAGAAAGAAGGAAGGGAAGGAGAGAGAGAGAAAAAAATGAGAACGAGACAGAGAGGGAGAGAGAGAAGGAGAGGAAGGAGCAAGGAGAGAGTGGAGGAGAGAGACACACACAGAGAGAAAATGTAGGAGAAAAATAAAAAAATAAAGCTCTCAGTATTCAGATTACATGAGTATACATAGAAAATTCAAAAGTATATATACATTATTAATATTAATAAGAGACTTCAGTAATGTTTTTACACAGCTAGTCAATGGAAAAAAAATCAATGGCATTTATATACACCAATAATTAGAAATTGAAACTAAAACCTGACATCATTTAAAATAGCATTGAAAAATCAAATACTTAGGAAATACAACAAAATCTGTGAAAATTCTCTACAGATAAATCAATAAAATATTGTTGTAAGTTTTAAAGAAACCTAAAAAACTGAGAGCTATAACCAGTTCGTGGATTGAAAGATTCAAAATTTATAGATTTTAGTTTTCTGCAAGTTCACTTATTAATTTGATGCAACCACTGTACAAATCCCAGCAGGTAATTAATTTTTGTGTGTACAAATGGACAATCGGATTTTAAAACATTAATGGAAAAATAAATACCACAAATAGGCAAAATGCTTTTGAAGAAGAGCAAAATTTAAAGACATCTATTACCAAATAATATTTATTATGATGTTACATCAATGAAGAGAAGCCAAAGATTTCTTCAGCAATACATAAAAAGCACTAACTCTTGGGGAAAATATTGATAAATTGTATTGCATTAAAATTAAGAACTTAGGTTCATCAAAATATGCCAGTCATACAAAGGCAAGCAAATAAGGTGAAGAAAATAGTTGCAATACATATAACTAACATACTATTGTATCCAGAATATAAAAAAGAGCACTTAAAATTAATAAGAAGACAAAAAGAAAGGCAAGACATGAAGAGGCATCTCACCAAATAAAATATTCAAATGACCATTAAATATATGAGAATGTATTCTACCTCATTAGTGATCAGGAAAACGCAACTTAAAGTCACAATGCATTGATAATGGTCTGTTGATTGATGTGGGTGATGATTATAAATATGTGTTCCTTTTCTGAAAATTTATCAAATTGTACTTTTATGATTTGTGCACTTCTGTATGCATATTTCAGTAGAAATATTTATTTATACAAGGAATACGAGAGCATGGTAATTAGAGGAATCTGGTTGATAGAGGTGGAAGAAAAATACTGGTTAGTGCTTATCCTTATCTTTTCCACACTGTTCTCTTTCTCTTCTCTTTGTCCTTTTGTCACTTTACCTAATTACACTGCAAGTGTTTCAGTAGAGGGGGTATCAGTGATGGCAGTAAGATTGGGGTAGAAGAAATGGAATGGACTTTACTTCCCCTTGCTTCACATTGTCTTTCATTCACTTCTACATTCTGTTCAGCATAGTTAATACCACAGCAGAAGTAGGGCTTAAGGTGGGAAGACCAAATTTTCCTCTTCTTCCCAACTGCGGTCAATGAGTCCTGAAGCTGGATTGGCACTGGGACAATTTAAGTGGCAGGATTTTGGTTTGGAGAGCCACATTCAGTTATAGGTCCAATGTCATGAAGAGAAGAGTCAAGGAATCCCTGGTGGGGGCAAGGAGTAGGGAAATGAAACATCTATTAACATATCTGGGCTACATGTAATGGAAGCAGGATAGGTTAACAATGAAGATCATGGGCACTGGAGACAAATAGATCAGTGTTTGAATTGTCTCATCCACCTACTAACTGTGTGACTTTGAGCAAATTACTTATCCTGCCTCTGTTTCCTCATCTACAGTATGTATAAAGCAGCAATAACAATTTCATATGGTTTGTGAGTTCTAAATAAAAATAACTCACATAAAGTGCTTACCAAGGTGCCTAATGCCGAATAAGCACCCAGTATACGACAAGTGGGATGATGATGGTGTTATAAACTTTCAGAATCTTGCATTAGGAGTCTTCCATTTTGAAAGCCTTTTAAGTTATCTTATCTCCAAGACCAGCAATGTTTTATTGAAGAGGACGCTCTATCTCATCTGATAGAGGTCTCTTCAGAGGCCTGTATACTCATTCGTTTCAAAAATTATGAACTGTTCCAGGAAACCAGTAGTAACACATTTTCACCAATGTTGTTGTTAGGTGCCGTCGACTCGGTTTTGACTCCAAGCGACCCTATGTACAGCAGAACAAACACTGCCCATCTTCACAGTCATTGTTATGCTTTAGCCCATTGTTGCAGCCACTGTGTCAATCCATCTTATTCAGAGGTTTCCGCTTTTTCGATGGCCCTCTACTTTACCAAGCATGATATCCTTCTCCAGGGAGTGATCACTCCTGATAACATGTCCAAAGCATGTGAGATGTAGACTCACCATGCTTGCTTCTAAGGAGTATTCTGGTTGTACTTCTTCCAAGACAGATTTGTTCATTCTTTTGGCAGTCCATGGTATATTCAATATTCTTCCCCAGCACCACAATTCAAATGCGTCAGTTCTTCCATCTTCCTTATTCGTTGTCCAGCTTTCACATGCACACAAGGCAATTGAAAACACCATGGCTTCGGTCAGGTGCACCTTAGTCTTCAAGGTGACATCTTTGCTTTTAAACACTCTAAAGAGGTCTTCTGCAGCAGATTTGCCCAATGCAATGAGTCTTTTGATTTCTTGACTGCTACTTCCATGGTTGTTGATTGTGGATGCAAGTAAAATGAAATCCTTGACAATTTTAATCTTTTCTTTATTTAGCTTGATATTGCTTATTAGTCCAGTTGTGAGGATTTTTGTTTTCTTTATGTTGAGGTGTTTTCACGAATGGTAAGCAACATTTCACCCCAAACATGTTAAAGTCTTTATATAAATCCAAATCCCTTGACTTTTGACATGACTGTATATGCTGTAAAATTTCTTCTACTAAGTTTAATTTTTTAGGCAACTGGTTTTGAGTACCTATTATCTACTAGACACTGTATATTTCAGAGAATATTTGTTGTTCTTTGATAATACAGGTAAACTAAGAGCTAAATGCAATATTGGATGATAATGTCTAATGATGACAAAAATCCAGGGATTTATGGAAGCACGCAGGAGGGTTAGCCAAACCAAACTAGCTGGCTTGGGCAGAAGGGTGATAAAGAAGGGTACCTGAAGAAAGTGATGACCAAGCTGAGTTTCACAGCTGAATCAAAACTGGCCAATTAGAATGAGGGGAGATGTCATTCTGAGGAGCTTTTGAAGAAGCAAGGCGATATGAGAGGACATGCTGCATTTAGAGAAATAAAAGTGGTTCAATAAAGGCACCTACTTGCATTTGAATAATTGATGTTTAGATTTTTCAAATTTAATATTTTACATGAAAGTATTGTGTGTCCATTTGTGGAGTTACAACTACGTATCCTCTTATTGACCCATCATCTATAAAAAAGAGAAATGATAGCACATACATGATTTATTAGACCAACTAAATTCCATTGTGAACAGGAAGTGAAAGGTTTTTAAGACTTACTTTTGCAGTTTGCCTGGTAACCACAATCCTAATCAGCTAAAATATTCTAGGAGGCTAGGTAAGGAATATTTATTTTGCACTTTAGGAAACTTGGCAATTGGCTCTTAGTCCCAGTCTGCCCAAGTGGTATCATAAAAAACATTTAATTCTGCCCTACAGAAAAATGATAGGGGATAGGGGTGGGGGATCGTCAAGGGGAAAGCCTAGGGGCAACTTATTTCTGTCATTACCTTGTTCTGTAACTGTATTTAATTACATTTTCATCATGAATAAAAGAGCAGTTTCATCCTGAGAAAGTTTAGATGATTTTAGACACAAAAAACATAGTCTACATTCTATATTATGAGAAGCATTGAAGGATATGAGAAACCTAGCCCCAAAATAATAAAAATTTACTATATTTAAACACAACTCAGTAAGGAGTCATTTTTACCTGTTTTTCAAATCTGAGAACCTGAATTCTCAATTTTTATTGCGAGTTCAGTCAATTCAACTCTCTTTATAAATACCTAGTTCTTAGATCTCTTTCTCCAGGATTTTATTTTAAAAAATCAACACAAAATTTTGTGAGAATGAATAATCCCACAATATGAAATAAGAACTATAAATACTGTATGCAAATTTTTCCACCATCCATCTGTCAATTTGTCCTACTGTGGTGGCTTGCATGTTGCTATGATGTTGGAAACTATGCCACTAGTATTTTAAATAGCAGGGGGGTCAACCATGGTGAACAGATTTCAGTGGAATTTCCAGGCAAAGATAGACTAGGAAGAAAGGCCTGGTGATCTACTTCTGAAAATTATCCAATGAAAACCCTATGGATCTCAACAGAATATTATTGTACAACACAGTGTTGGAACATGAGCCTCTAAATTGAAAGGCACTCAGAATACACAGTGGCCACAACAATGGACTCAACCCTACCAACAATCACGGTTATGGTGCAACACTGGGTAACATTTATTCTGTTGAGCATGGGGTTGCCATGAATTGGAGAAGACCTGATGGCAACAAACAACAACAAATTTTTAGGAGCTATATTAAGTCTGGCCACGTCTTCAAAAACTAAAAATAATATGCAGTACGATTCTGGAATTAACTTCTAGGCAGTCTACATTAGGAAACTGTATCTCAAAACAATTTCATTCTACTTGGGTCAACAATCAACATCTGTGGAAGCAGCAGTCAAGAAATCAAACGATATTGCACTGGGAAAATCTGCTGCAAAAGACCTCTTTAAAGTTTCAAAAGGTAAAGATGTCACTGTGATAGCTAAGTTGTGCCTGACACAAGCCATGTTCTTTTCAATTGACTTATATGAATGTGAAACCTGGAGAATGAAAAAGGAAGACAGAAGAATTGATGCATTCAAATGGTTGTGTTGGGGAAGAATACTGAGTATATTGTGGACTGCCAGAGAACAAACAAATCAGTCTTAAAGAAATACAACCAGAATGTTCTTTAGAGGTGAGGCTAGTGAGTGTTCAGCTTGCTTTTCGGATTCATTTTCAGGAAAGACCAATCACTGGAGAAGAACATCATGTTTGGTAAAGTAAAAGGCTGGGGAAAACAGGGGAAACCATCAGTGAGATAGACTGAAACAATAGCCACAACAATACACTAAATTATATCAAGGAGCATGAAGATGGGACAGGACTTGGCGATATTTTGTTCTGTTATATATAAGGTTGCCATGAGTCAGAGCCAAACTGATGGCAAATAACAACAATAATCTCAAAACTAGTCTTGTCTGAGTGTTCACATTTTGAGTCTATATGTGTGTGCTATGTCAAACTTTATTGAATGGTATCTAATTTTAGTCTCGCTGCAGGAAAGTACTCAAATTTCAGATTTCACCAATTGTATTTCTATCGTTCTATATTTCTATGCTTAGAGTCACACGATACTGTAAATTAAGATGTGCTCTATTTCAATATGCTCTGCAAAATGCCAGCCATAGCTGTTTATTTCCTGGGTATGGCATCCTTTGTGCATTTTCTGATCTGCGCTATGATGTCATGTATGTTTTCACATGAGCATCTAAATTTTTGTCAGAGGGAGAGCAAGTACTAGATTGGCAATATAGCACCTGCAAATAACTCTTCACTGTGAAAAATTTTGGACCATATATGACGCTTCCTATGTAGCATTATCAAATATACCCTTTTCAGCACAATCTCTTCTCACTCCCAACCCTACTATGTAATACTTCGTGGGTTTGGGGTTTAACATTTACTACCTGTTAAAAACAAAATTCATTACATTTGTTGAACGTCATATGTACTAATAGAAGATAATGCAGTTAAACACCATATCTCTCAAGAAAATTAAATAAATCAATAATAATTTATAATATGGAAAGTGGCTCAAGTTAGAAGAAACAAAATAAGTATATTATAAATCAAATATGACAGTTTGTTTAGTTTTACTTCAGAAATACTGAGAAGGATATGAAATGTTCATTAAGAACTTTGATTCCATTAGTAAAATAAAATCTGTGACTTAAGTTATCCTTACCCTGATCTACCTTTGGACTGTCAAAATCTTTTTCCAATCTGTGATGGTTAAGATTGTTTGTCAACTTGGCTGGGCCAAGATTCTCAGTGTTTATATGTGATAACTCTCATCATGGAATCTGCTGTGAGTAGCCAAGAGAGTTTCCTTAGGGGTGTGGCCTGCATCGAAATACAAGCAGACATTCTGGTTTTTTGCTTGCTCTGGATCCTGCAGCTGCCTCCTGTTTGTCTGACCTCCAGATCTTGGGAATTGAGCTATCAGCTTATCTGCCGATCTTGGGATTCCTCAGTCTTCAAAGCTAGTGAGTGAGAGCCTGCTCTCTGACCTGCCACTCTTGGGTTTGCCAGCCACTGCAGCTATGTGAATCAAGAGAAGCCTCTATCCTGATCCACTGACTTGGGCCATTTCAGCCTCTACACTCACGTGAGCCATTTCCTTGATATAAATCTCTCTATATATATATTTATACACTTTACTGGTTTTGTTTATCTAAAGAACCCAGCCTAAGACACAATCTGATCTGCTGAGGTCATATACAGACAACGGTAAGTTTATGAGTTTATGGGCAGAAAAAGGAGGTTGTTATTTTAACATGGAGAGGAAGTCTTCTAACACTTCAAACTCCTTCATCCTAGTCAAAGGTCAACCACTTGTCTGTCAGTTTGTCATACAGTGGTAGCTTGCATATTGCTGTGATTCTGGAAGCTATGCCACTGGTATTTCAAATACCATGGGGACAGGTTTCAGCAGAACTTCCAGACTAAGACAGGAAGAAGGACCTGGCAATCTACTTTTAAAAAAATTGGCCACTGAAAACCTTATAAATAGCGGTGGAATATTGTCTGATATAATGCCAGAAAATGAGCCCCTCGGGTTGGAAGGCATTCAAAATACGACTGGGAAAGAGCTGCCTCTTCAAAGCAGAATCAACTTTAATGATGTGCATGGAGTCAAGCTTTCAGGACCTTCATTTGCTGCTGTGCAATGACTCAAAATGAGAAGAAACAGCTGCAACATCCATTACTAATCGGAACTTCGAATGTACAAAGTATGAATCTAGGAAAATTGGAAGTCGTCAAAAATGAAAGGGAACACATCCTAGGCATTAAAAAAAAAAAAAATGCCATTGGGTCGATTCTGACCCATAGTGACTCTATAGGACAGAGCAGAACTGCTCCATCAGGTTTCCAAGGTACAGCTGGTAGATTTGAACTGCCGACCTCTTGGTTAGCCAAGGAGCCACCAGAGCCCCATCGTAGGCATTAGTGAGCTGAAATGCACTGGTATTGCACATTTTGAATAGGCAATCACATGGTCTATAATACCAGAAATGACAGACTGATGAGGAACTGCATCACATTCATTGTCAAAAAGAACATTTCAACATCTATCCAAAAGTACAACACTATCAGTGATAGGATAATATCTATATGATTGGAAGGAAGATCAATTAATATGACTATTATTCAAATTTATGCACCAACCACTAATGACAAAGATGAAGAAATTGAAGATTTTTACCAACTTCTGCAATGTGAAATTGAAAAAACATGCCATCAAGATGCATTGATAATTACTGGTGATTAGAATGCAAAAGTCGACAACAAAGAAGGATCAGTAATTGGAAAATGTAGCCTTAGTGATAGAAACAATGTTGGAGATCACATGAATGAATTTTGCAAGACCAACAACCTATTCATTGCAAATATCTTTTTTCAACAACATAAATGGCTATTATACATGTGAACCTTGCCAGATGGAATACACAGGCATCAAATTGACTACATCTGTGGAAAGAGACGATGGAGAAACTCAGTATCATCAGTCAGAATAAGGTCAGGGGCCATCTGTAGAACAGACCATCAATTGCTCATATGTAAGTTCAAGTTGAAGCTGAAGAAAATTAAAACAAGTCCATGAGAGCCAAAGCACAACTGTATATCCCACCGGAATTTAGAGACCAACTCAAGAATAAATTTGATGCATTCAACACTAATGACTGAAGACCACAGAAGTTGTGGGATGACATCAAGGACATCATACACAAAGAAAGCAAAAGGTCATTAAAAAGCCAGGAAAGAAAGAAAAGACGAAAATGGATGTTAGAAGAGACGCTGAAACTTGGTGTTGAACGTAGAATAGCTAAAGCTAATGGAAGAAATGATGACATAAAAGCGCTGAACAGAAGATTTCAAAGTGTGGCTTGAGAAGACAGAGCAAAGTACTATAATGAAATATGCAAAAACCTGGAACTGGATAACCAAAAGAGAAGAACACGCTCAGCATTTCTCAAGCTGAAAGAACGGAAGAAAAAATTCAAGCCCCAAGTTTCAATATTGAAGGATTCTATGGGCAAAATAGAAAGGTGATCTGAGAGAAAGCAGAAATTATCAAACAATATCATTCATATCACACGCAAGTAAAATTTTACTGAATATAATTCAAAGTGGTTGCAGCAGTACATTGACAGGCAACTGCCAGAAATTCAAGCTGGATTCAGAAGAGGATATGGAAGGATTTTAACAATAATTTATCTAGTATAATTAGATACTACATTGCTGATGTCACATGGATCTTGGCTGAAAGCAGAGAATACCAGAAAGATGTTTACTTGTGTTTTATTGATTATGCAAAGGCGTTTGACTACATGGATCATAACACATTAAGAGTAACATTTCAAAGAATGGAAACTCCTGAACACCTTACTCGTGTTAATGAGGACCTGTACATAGACCAAGAGGCAGTCATTTGAAGAGAACAAGGAGATGCTGCATGGTTTAAAATCAGAAAAAGTGTGTATCAGGACTGTATCCATTCATTGTATTTATTCAATCTGTATGTTTAGCAAATAATCCGAGAAGCTGGACTATATGAAGAAGAATGGGGTATCAGGATTAGAGGAAGACTTACTAACAACTTGTGATATGCAGATGACACAACCTTGCTTGCTGAAAGTGAAGAGGACTTGAAGCACTTACTGATGAAGATCAAAGACTACAGCCTTCGGTATGGATTACATCTCAACATAAAGAAAACAAAAATCCTCACAACTGGACCAATAAGCAACATCATGACAAATGGAGAAAAGATTGAAGTTGTCAAGAATTTCATTTTTCTTGGATCCACAATCAATGCCCATGGAAGTTGCAGTTAAGAAATCAAACAATGTATTGCATTGGGCAAATCTGTCACAAAAGACCTCTTTAAAGTGTTAAAAAGCAAAGATGTCACTCTGAGGACTAATTTGTGCCTGACCCAAGCCAAGGTATTTTCAATTGCCTCATATGCATGTGAAAGCTGGACAATGAATAAGGAAGACCAAAGAAGAATTGAATTATGGTGTTATCAAAGAATACTGAATATACTATGGACTGTCAGAAGAACAAATAAATTGTCTTAGAAGAAGTACAGCCAGGATGCTCCTTAGAAGTGAGGAACACAAGACCTCATCTCACACACTTTGGACGGGTTATGAGGGGGGACCAGTCCCTGGAGAAGGACGTCATACTTGGTAAAGTAGAGGATCAACAAAAAAGAGACTCTCAATGAGATGAACTGACACAGTGGCTCCAACAATGAGCTCAAATACAGCAACAATTGTGAGGATGGCACAGGACCAGGCAGTGTTTGGTTCTGTTGTACATTAGGTGGCTATGAGTTGTAACCAACTCAAGGACACCTAAGAACAACAACAGTCAAAGATAATCTACATTATTACTCTCATCGATAGATGCCATTGTATTTGTGTTTAACCCCTTTATTTTTCTCATTCTCTTTCACCTGCCTCATCCTGTCTTTACTTATTTCAGATATTTAAGGATTGACTTTTCTCTCTGCTTAAAAGACTACTAAGAACTACTAAGTTAGAGGAGTTCCTGAGTGTCGCAAACTGTTAGGTGGGCAGTTCGAACCCACTCAGAGTTACCTCTGAAGAAAGACCTGGCAATTTGCTTCTAAAAGGTCACAGCTTTGAAAATCCTATGGAGTACAGTTCTACTATGCAACACACGGGGTCACCCTGAATTGAAATCCACTTGAAGGCAACTGGTAAACGGTAAGTACATTTAAACTACAATTGTATAGTGTCAAATCAATCATTAAATAGACATACAATTAACAATTATATCTCTAGCAAGGCAATTTACAATATGTATAATGATTGTTGTTATCCATATGATCAAATATTAAGATTCATCACTTTAAGACTCTGAAAAAATACTAATGTATTAATAATTTATTTACACAATGGCTGTACCATTTTGCATTCCCACCAGCAATAGATAAGGATTGCAATTTTCCCACATCCTTGTCAACGTTTGTTATTTTCTGATTTTTTTTTTTTTTAATCTTAGCCATCCTAGTAGGAATGAAATTGTATCTCATTGTGGTTTTGATTTGCATCTCTCTGATGGCTAATGATGTTGAGCATCTTCTCTTGTGTTTGGTGGCCATTTGCATGTCCTCCTTGGTGATATGTCTTTTCAAGTCCTTTGTTCCTTTTACATTTGGGTCATTTGTCTTTTTCTTACTAAGTTGTTAAAGTTATATATATATAGAGAAAGAGATTATTATATTCTTATTGGATATATGATTCTGAAGATATTCTCCCAGTCAGTAGCTTGTCTTTTCATTTTATTGGTAAAGTCTTTTGATAAGCAAAATTTTTTAATTTTTATAAAGTCCTATTTTATCTTTTGCTGTTTGTGCTTTTGTTATTAAATTAGATTATTTATTGTTAAAATCTAGGCCCAACAGTGTTGCCCCTGCATTTTCTTCTGAGAATTTTATTATAGTTTAGCAAAATGGTACAGCCATTGTGGAAAACAGTATGGCAGTTCCTCAAAAAACTAAAAATAAAACTACCATGTGGCCCAGCAATTCCACTCCTAACTATATACCCAAGAGGCTTAAAAGCAGAGATACTTATACACCAATGTTCACTGCAGCACTATTCGCAATATCCAAAAGGTGGAAACAAACTAAATGTCCATCAATGGATGAATGGATAAACAAAATGTGGTACATACATAAAATGAAATACTACTCTGCTAGCAAGAGAAAGGAAGTCTTGATACATGCTACAATATAGATGGAGCTTGAAGACATTATGCTGAGTGAAATAAAGTCAGTCAGAAAAGAAAAATTATTGTATGATCTTACTTCTATAAAAAGATGAGAACAAGCAAATGTATAGAGACCAAGCTTTCTTAGTAGTTACCAGGGATGGGAGGGCAGGGGTTATTGCTTATGGAGTACTGAGTTTCAGTTTACGGTGATGGAAAAACCACTTTGATTAAGGGTAGGGTTGCACAGCCGATTAATGTAATTGCTGTCAGTAAGTTGTATTCCTGTTGAGTTGGCAAAAGTTGAGTTGGCAAAATTGTGTGATAAATATATTTACAACAACAACAACAACAAAACAGTAGCTGCTAAGTCTGCTTATGTACACCAAACTCCTCTGGGATTTGGCTACTTGGTGTGCAGGCTTATCCACAGGGACTTCTCACCCTATCGAAGAAGTATAGTGGAGGGCCAGAGATCCAGAGTGGAGCCCATTAAGTATAGGGCTCAGAGCTTGGCCCCGGTTTTTCTAGGTCAAAGGATATTATTGTGGAGAAGCCTGCTAGATACATGTGAGATGATAACAGTTATTATAAGTAGGATTATTCCCAACTATAAAAGTCAACACCAGGCAGCCCATATTTATCTAAAAATATGGGGTTAAAAAGGTAAATGTGTGTTTTATAAGCTAACACAAGCTAAAGGAAACAAAATTTCAAGAAGTGAGTCAAAGAGAGAAGTGCTTCTTTCACACGGATGGAAATGCTTTCAGGATTTTAGCTAGTAGTCACCATTTTATGAATATTTTATGGATATCTATTATGTTTTACCACTACCCGTCTGTCAGCTTGTCATACTGTGGCGGTTTGCCTGTTGCTATGATGCTGGAAGCTATGCTACCAGTATTTCAAATACCAGCAGGGTCAATCATGGTGGACAGGTTTCAGCAGAACTAGGACAGGTTTCAGACAGACTAGGAAGAAAGACTTGGCCATCTACTTCCAAAAATTAGCCAATGAAAACCTTATGGATCACAACAGAATATTTTCCAATATAGTGCTGGAAAACAAGCCCTGTAAGTTTAAAGGCACTCAAAATACACAGTGGATGCAATAATGGACTCGAGCAGACCAGCAATCATGAAGATGGTGCAGGACTTGGCAATGTTTTGTTCTATTGTATATGGGGTTGCCATGAGTTGGGGACAACTCGACAAAACTAACAACAACAACTATGTCTCAAATGGTACTAGGTGCTGGAGAGATAGCAATGAATAAAAAGTTCACAGGTTCTGTTCTCATGCAGTTTACATTCTATTGGGAGGGATGCATATTTTAAAAGTATTTAGAAAGGAATCATAGGTATAATTAAAGAACTTAGAAATATTGATAAATTCAGTGAAAAAAACAAACAGTAGCAGACAAGCATCCCAGGCAGGGATGAGTAGGAGCAAATGTTCCTTGGTGGGAAATGGCTTTTTTGTAACAGTGAGAGCTGAGGTTGAGAAAAGACCATTCAACTGCTTGTAGACTATGGTAAGGATTTAGGATTTTATTCTAGGAGAAATAAGAGGTTATTGAAGGATTTTAGACTGGAAAGTTTCAAGATGTGACTTACAGTTTTGAGAGATCATTTTGGTGCTATGTGGGCAGAGGCAGGAATGGCAGCAGGGAGACCGGAGAGGGGCACTTTTGTCACCCACGAAAAATGACAGTAAAGGATATGATCATATAGACTGGAGCACACATTTTATTCAAGAGTCTATCAGACTAAGACAGCATAGAATGTTTTGATGTTGTCATTTGAGAGTTATATTTAAAACCTCATTATGAGCATTTTGGAATTATGTTTATGTACTAGTCATGCAGGTAGAAGGTGGGTGTGAGAGGAAAATGCCAAGATCAAGTCAGCCTTCCCTTTCAGTCCCTGTCAGTATGGCTTGTTAGCTGGAAGAGTGACAGCATTAAGTGGGTACGAATAAATGAGTTGAGTGGATGTAAACCAAGCCTCACCATCTCTCCCATCTTAAATGGCTCCTCTGAGACACAGATTTGAGCCAAATAAACAGACCAGGCTGGGATGAAAAGAACAGGATGCTAAATCAAATATGCAAGTCGTTTCAAGTGTGGGCAATCCTAATGAACCTTACTCTCATTTGCTTCTCTCCCCACCCCATCTCTTTTCATCCACCGTCCTGTCATTTGCTCTGAAGCTGCATTGTTGCCTCTGTCTTTCTAGTCAGCTCACTGCTCCAACTTCATTGGACCCTAGCTACTTTTCCTTTCCATGAAATCCCCAACTGGACCTTCTCTTTTACCTTTTCTTCTACTTAACTGCAGACACTTGTTAGATTGGGTATTAATTCAATCAGTGGTTGTGAATGAAGAAAGCTGGAAAAAAACACAAACTGCCTCATTTCAGCAAAGTCTCCTGATAGCTTTCCCAACTCCAGAAGTTTGGTGGTCTCAGCTGAGTGTGCTACATGTACAAAAGAGTCACACTATAGCAGATATCTGAGACTGTCATGGTGAAAATACAGACTATTTGCAGTCACTGAGGGTAATTATTAAAGTGTCCACCATGGTCTCTGTAGACAGTGTTGTGGACTACAGTGGGTGCAGAAGTAAATGATCTGGTGTCTGCTATCATCCCCTTATGCCCCGAGAACATGGCCTCATTAATTCTGGGAGGCCCCATTAAAAGGGCAGCAGTGCTCTGCAACCTCGTTTTCTCATCCATTAACCACAACACCCTGACCACAAGATGGCCTTTTTCATGTAGGATTACATGACCCCACTTTGACTTTCCCAAACATAGCTCACATAGTATAATAAGAAACCACTGACTTTGACCAAATGAGGCAGAGCTGCCTCTAGCCCAAGTGACACTCCTTCCTGTTACTAGAGAGTTATGGTCTCATTGGAGAAAAAAATGTACACCCATGAAATAAACACTGAATATTTCAGGCAATATAAAAATAAGTCCTCTTTGTCCATTGATTTAGGCTATGAGAAAGATATGCCAAGTAAACTCTTATTCTTGCTAGCCTGGTCATCCTCTGCTATTCAAGTTTAAATATTTCCAAGAGTATTTCATTCATTACACCAAATCTCTATTTTTTTTTTCCTTGAGAAAAGTCTTGAAAGAGTACTGCCAGTGAAACCCTCGGGACAGCTAAGGAATGGAACTCCATTATTCATTGTGCTGATCTTCCAAAAACAACTGTGATTCACCATGGATAAGTGGACATGGGCAGTAGTAGGCTTGGAGAGCAAAGCTTTGAAATTAGGTGTGATATTTGCCTATATATCTATTTTGGTGAATTAACAACTAATATAATTTCCCAACACAGATAAGTGTTGTAGAACTAGAGATAAAGAGCCTACTACCTGTAAAGCTCTGAATCTGTATCAGTGAATAAAAGTGGGGGAAACAGTCATTAAATAACTTAACATACAATTAATTATGTAATAACTATTATGATAAGTGCCTTGAAGAAGTTATACAGGTACTTTGAAAACTTACAAGTGGTTTTGACCTAGTCTTGGGGACCTGAATTAGCTCAGCACCAGTCAATTTATGTCACATCACTTAATTGGAAGAAATTCTGGCCTCCCTTCTAGGCAGTGGCTCCTTTGGCCTCTATACAGGCCACAACAAGCTCTACAACGGTATATCTCCTGGACTCACTGATCTCCCTTGCTTCCCTACCACAAACTGCCTGCGACACCACTCCCAGGAGGGAAGTTAATTAGAACTAATCTCTTCATCTACCTCTTGTCTGTCACTTTGTTGTACTGTGGTGGCTTGCACGCTGCTATGATACTGGAAGCTATGCCATTGGTATTTCAAAGGCCGGTATGGTCACCCATGGTAAATAGGTTTCAGCAGAGCTTCCAAACTAAGACAGACTCAGAAGAAAGGCCTGGTGATCTACAAAAATTAGCTAAAAATCCCTATAACCCATAACTTACTGCTGCTGAGTCAATTCCGACTCATAGCAAACGTATAGGACAGAGTAGAACTGCCCCAAAGGGTTTCCGAGGAGCTGCTGGTGGATTTGAACTGCTGACTTTTTGGTTAGCAGCTGCTCTTAACCACTACACCACTAGGGTTTCCAAAAGCCCTATGGATCACAGAATATTGTCCAAGACTAACACAGTTTGCACACATCATCAGGAAGTACAGATTACTGGAGAAAAACATCACGTTTGCTAAAGTAGAGGGTCAGCAAAGGCAAGGGAACTCTTCAGTGGGATGGATTGACCCAACAGACACAACAGTGGACTCAAACATACCAGCTATCAAGAATATGGTGCAGGACCAGGCAACATTTCATTTTGTTATACATGGGATCATCTTGAGTAGGCACTGACTCCATGACAACTAACAATAACAAAAATTTCATCACACCTCTTGTCATTAGTTTACCTCACTCAACGGGACCAGCCAAGACATTCCTAAGTTATCCAGCATGGTCAAGAGACAGTCCTACATATCTCTGTACATTCCTAAAATCCAACCTGATCTTCCTGTCCTCAACACCACCCTAAATCCTTGCCTTGTGCCTTCTGGAACTCATAATCTGTTATCAGCAAATTTCTCCATCTTCAGCCTCTTGTCTGAGCATCCTTACTATCTTTGGGCTCTCACTAAAATGTGACCCTCCCCAAGGCCAGAGCTTCCCTTTAAGGCTTCTCAAGTGACAGCTGTTTTCTCTCCTACACCCCATGTCACACTGGGCCTTGTTCTTCATTTCTGATTCCTTTATGCTCCTTGATAAATGCATATGTCCTTACTTAGACACACACATACACACAAATATAAAATGAAAATTCCACCTCTCAGATTATACCAAAATCTAATAGACCCTAACATGTATATAATGATTACTTTGTCAGACACTGTCCTATTTGAGCCTCACAAAAACACTATAAGGTATGTATGTATCTATCCTTATTTTACAGATACACTTGAAGTATTGGGATGTTAAGTGAGCTGTCCAACGTCAAACTGCTAGAAAATGTCAGAGCTGGGATTTGAACCCTGGTAGTCTGGCTCCAAATCCCATGCTTTTAATGTCTATGTCATAGTGCCTCCCACCATTTGCTGCAGTTATCAAATCTTTCCAGCCACTGTCTCTCATTTGGTGTCAATTTTAACTCTTCGATCACTGTTTTTCCCCCCTTAACTAGTCCTGTCATCAATAATGCTGACTTCAATAGATATGGAGAAGAGCCCTTCAACACCAAGGCCTCACAGTTCTTTCACGTCCTCCCCTCCACCATCCACTCCCTTGGGTGCCCACTAGAGCTTATCATTGGCTACAACTGCTCCATCCTCCAAATCTCAGTTTCAAATAACCCACAAAACAATTATCATCCCTCATCTTTCCAGTTCAAACCTCTAGTACCTTCACTCCAAGAGGTTTTTTTTTTTGAACCACACCAAGTCTTTCTCCTTACTCACTTGAATTCCATGGATTAGTATTACAATTGTTTCCTTGCATACACCCTCTACATTTTTGCTCCTTTCTTTTTCAATCTTTCTTGCTTGACACAATTCTAATCATGATTAATTCTAGCTCTTCATCTACTCTCATAATCCTATGCAGCTGAATCTGAAGAAAAAAATGCAGCCATGCTGTTATGGCTTGACTTGTGTCTTGAATGAACTTGAATGCATTATTTCTAATAAGACGCTGATGGACTATGTCTTGGTTACCATGTGCTGCTATGATAGAAATACTGCAAGTGGGTGGCTTTAAAGAACAGAAATTAATTTTCTCACAGTTCAGGTGGCTAGAAGTCCAAATTCAAGGCATGGCTCTAGGGGGGAGGTCCTTACTTGCCTATTTCAGTTTCTAGTAGCTGATAGCAATCCTTGACATTCCTGGACTTGTAGATTATATATATATATATATAAAATCCCTGCTGCTTTTTCTCTAGAGAGCCCTGACTAAGACCCATGGTTACTTTAAATTTATGAAGCCTGCCTGGTCATTCTGTATTTTACTAATCAGTTCTCTCTCCCACTCTCCAAGATAACTATTTAACTATCCTTTCTCCACAATCCTCAAACATAACCTATTTAATCTGGCATAGATGAAGATCTTGCTTCTCATTTCCTGAGCAAATAGAAGCCAGCAAAAGAGAACATTCTCATCCTTCCACCCCCAAGCCTACGACCTACCTGCATCTACGCACATGCAATGTGCTTCTCCTCCATTGAAAACGGATGGCAATTTATGCCCACTTCCAACATTTTCTACTATTTTACAATACAATCAATAATTAACTCTCCACATCACTTAGAAAGACAAGTACATATTCTGCATTTTTAAAAAAATAAAGCCAAATTAAACTATATCCTTTTTTTTTCTTTTCAACTTAGTTAATGTTTTTCTCTTGGGATCTATGCTAGTAGTTTTATTTTGATTTTCTCCAAAGTAATTGTGTGCCTATCAACACGATTGATTGCAGAAATAAGTAATGGGTGTAGCATCTTCACTTCTTTATTGGATTCCCATAATGAATTCAGCATTTCTCAGCATAATGAGCTTTTAAATTATTAATCATGTACACAGTCCAAAAACACATCCATAACATATAACATATAATATACAGAGAGCAAACTATACCCAGGTGTCCAGTGTTTCTGGTGACAAGACAAACCAGAAGAGGAAGCTCAAGCTGTTCGCAAGTGTCACCTGAGATAAAAAGACGAAAACAATATTTGAAATGTGAAGCAAACTTTGCTACAGTTTTATTCACTTTATGTCGTTTCCTACATTCTGGAGAGTTTGGTTTGATCGCAACAAATGTGTAATTTCTTTCAATTTTCCTTTTCATCTCATTCTTACAAAGCGAATCATTAGTTAATAGCACAACCTCCACCAGACTGAGCCCGGAACAAATGGATTTACCACCACCTGCTGCTCTGGCAAGGACCACAATAGAAAGTCCCGGACAGAGTGGGAGAAAAATGTAGAACAAAATTAATATTCACACACACACAAAACACCAGGCTTGCTGGTCTGAGAGACTGGAGAAACTGAGAATATGGTCCCTGGACACCCTTTTAACTCAGTACTGAAGTCACTCCCAAGGTTCACTCTTCAGCCAAAGATTAGACAGGTCTATAGGGCCAACAGAAACCCTGGTGGTGTAGTGGTTAAGAGCTATGGCTGCTAACCAAAAGGTCGGCAGTTCAAATCCACCAGGCACTCCTTGGAAACTGTATGGGGCAGTTCTACTCTGTCTATAGGGTCGCTATGAGTTGAAATCGACTCGATGGCACCGGGTTACGGGTTATAGGGCCAACAATAACACGCTTGAGGGATGTGCTTCATAGTTCAACTATGTATATGAGACTAATGGGCACACTAGCCCAAAAGCAAAAACTAGAAGGCAGGAAGGGACAGGAAAACTGGATGAATGGAAACAAGGAGTCTGGGGTGGAGAAAAGGAGAGTGTTGACACATAGTGGGATTGGAAACCAATGTCAGAAGACAATTTGTGTATTAATTGTTTAATGAGAAACTAATTTGTTCTGTAAATTTTCACATGAATCACACACACACACACAAATGGTATCATTAGTTGAGTTCTTTTAGAATGATAGTGTTTGGCTGTTTAAAAGTTAATATTAATGTCAGCTTTACGTTTTACTATTCAAATATAACACTTGCTAAAAATAAAAATCTATTACCCTATCCTTGTGAAAGTATCAAAAGTTTATGAGAAACTTTGGTTACCTGGCTTGGAAAACCTGGTATCAATACTTATTATTTCCTTTTTTCATCTCTTATGTCCTCAATAAATATAGCTAGAGCCCTAGTGATGCAGAGCATAGTGCCCTTAAAACCAAAAAATGAAACTCGTTGCCGTTGAGTTGATTCCGACTCATGGAGACCCTATAGGACAGACTAGAACTGCCCCATAGGTTTCCAAGGACAGCCTGGTGGATTCAAACTGCCAACCTTTTGGTTAGCAGCCATACCTCTTAACCACTACGCCACTAAGGTTTCCAAAGTGCCCTTAGGAAGCTTATCATCTAGTTGGGAAGACAGGCTATATACATAAAACCTCACATGATGGTTTAATATAGTTTAAACTAAGTGAGAAGGCAAAGATGTCACTTTGATGACTAAGGTGCACCTGACCTAAGCCATGGTATTTTCAATCACCTCATATGCATGCAAAAGCTGGACAGTGAAAAAGGAAGACTGAAGAATATTCTATGCATTTGAATTGTGGTGTAGGCAAAGAATGTTGAATATACAATGGACTGCCAGAAAAACGAGCAGATCTGTCTTGGCAGAAGTACAGCCAGAATGCTCCTTAGAAACAAGGATAGCGAGACTTGGTCTCATTTACTTCGGACATATTATCAGGAGGGACCAATTCCTGAAGAAGGACATCATACTTGCTAAAATAGACAGTGAGTGAAAAAGAGGAAGACCCTCAGTGAGATGGACTGATACAGTGGCTGCAACAATGGGCTGAAATAGAGCAACAGTTATGAGGATGGCTCAGGATGGGGCAGCATTTTGTTCTGTTATACATGACGTCACTATGAGTCAGAGCTGATTTTACCACACCTAACAACAACCAGTGTGAGACAAGCATATTTTAAACTGAGAGATCTGGTGTAAATTACTTATGTCCAATCAGTTTTTGAACTTCTTTTCCTTTATCTTCAAAATGTCTTCCACACAATTCTTAATCTTGTTATTAGCCTTCTAACTACTCATGCCCTGACATCATCACTCACATGGAATTACTACAACACCTTTCTTGCCAGCCTCTTTATTCTCCAATTCATGCCAAACTATTCAGCCTCTTTATTCTCCAGTTGACTGCCAATATAGGTTTACTGAAGTTTTGCTTTTGTTACTCTCTAATCAAAAACTTCCTAGCGCTCCTTGCTTCAACCCTTGTGTAGTCTAAATTACTTTCCTTGACTTTTAAGTCACGCCAAAGTCTGGTCACACCCTTAATGCTTATCCTTGTTTCCCATGAGGGCCCCACTTCTGTCTAATGAGGTCAGTATTTTCACAGCCATATGAAAATCTACTGCTTATGAAACTTCACAACCATGTCTTTTTTCTCTCCTAAACATCATTCTTCATCTCTTCTGCCCCTTAAATTTCAGCTTATGCTTTAAGGACTGTGTAGATCATAACAAATTATGGACAACATTGTGAAGAACGGGAATTCCAGAACACTTAATTGTGCTCATGAGGAACCTGTACATAGAACAAGAGGCAGTCCTTTAAACAGAACAAGGGAATACTGTGTGGTTTAAAGTCAGGAAAGGTGTGCAGCAGGATTGTAACCTTTCACCATACTTATTCAATCTGTTTGCTGAGCAAATAATCTGAGAAGCTGGACTATATGAAGAAGAACAGGGCATCAGGATTGGAGGAAGACTCATTAACAACCTGCGTTATGCAGATGACCCAACCTTGCTTGTGAAAGTGAAGAGGATTTGAAGCACTTACTGATGAAGATCAAAGACCACAGCCCTCCATATGGATGACACCTCATCAAAAAGAAAATGTGATAAATGGGAAGCTGATACTCTAATTTCACATTTTCAGATTTCACCATTGTCTTTAGAGATAAAAGGCCAAGATCTTTGCTGCTATACTTCCAGTAATTTCCTCTGGGTGGCAAAAAAAAAAAAAAA
>NW_004444007.1:6519228-6565284 GCF_000243295.1 Trichechus manatus latirostris
ATCTGTTAGAGCAGCACCTCACTCTCTCGGTACCAAATTCTGTCTTAGTCATCTAGTGCTGCTATAACAGAAATACCACAAGTGGATGGTTTTAACAAAGAGAAGTTTATTTCCTTACAGTGAAGTAAGCTAAAGTCCAAATTCAGGGTGTCGGCTCCAGGGGAAGGCTTTCTCTCTCTCGGCCTTCTCATCAGTGTTCCCCCAGACTAGGGGCTTCTCGGCGCAGGGACCCCGGTCCAAAGGACGCGCTCTGCTCCTGGAGCTGCTTTCTTGATGGTATGAGGTCCCCTAGTCTCTGCTTGCTTCCCTTTCCTTTTATGTCTTGTAAGGTAAAAGGTGGTGCAGGCCACACCCTAGGGAAACTCCCTTTACATTGGATTAGGGATGTGACCTGGGTAAGGGTGGTGTTACAATCCCACCCTAATCCTCTTTAACATAAAATTACAATCACAAAATGGAGGCCAACCACACAATTCTGGGAATCATGGCCCAGCCAAACTGATACGCACATTTTTGGGGGACATAATTCAAACCATGACAGTCTCACTGGTGTCCAAGTTTAGCGAAATACTAGAAATCACTTTCACGGTCATTTTTGTCATTCTGAAAACTGTCCTTTTATTAATGTAGTGTTAGATTGAATTCACATTTTTTAAAAGAAGATGTAATTTTTTGCTTGTGGTTTACAAAAATACTCAAGGTAGTTTTTTTATTCTGCTTTGTATTCTTTTGAAATGAACTTTTTAAGGGACAAAATTCCCCCAAGACCATTCTCGTGTAACTGATTATAAAGATCAAAACTTTACTTTCATTTCTGCTGTCAAATTTCAACATACTGATTTTTGTGCAATATCCTATCTACTGAGACATTTTTGAATTCTGTTTCTGTCAATACATTAGCTTGCCCCTTCCAGCCTGGTGTCTCTTCATCCAGATCAGATTTTAAAACGTGATAAAGACAAGGCTAAGGACAAAGCTGTGAGACACACCATGAGAAACTCCTTGCAAGCTAATATCAAATTAATAAAGTGCAATTATTCAACCAGCTACACATCCACCTGCATCTGTACTTGTCCACAAGGACACCCTGAGTGATTTTATCAAAATCCTTACCTACACACAAATATTGCAGCCTCCCAACCTCCTAAAATCTCCCAGGCTACTCATCCCACAGAAAATTAAATAAGTCTAATTTGGAGGATGTTTTTAGTGCACTCAGACTGGATCCTAGAGGTTCTCTCTATATTTTCTAAGTGCTCTCAAATCCTTGTTAGAGTAATCCATTCTAGAATGCTATTAAAGATCAACCTTCCTGATCGAATAGTTTCCAGAATCTACCTTTTATCTTTTGAGAGCATTGAGGCAAAATTTGTTCAGATCCCATCTCCTAGCAGGACTCCCCTTCTCTATGATTTCTGCAGATAATTGCAATCATTCTGTAAGTCCTTTCAGTACCCTGGAATGCAATTTGTCTATGGCTGCAAACCTGAATTCATTTAAAATGTCTGAGTGGCTTCTCATAATCTCTTCTTATCTTCTCTGGGACTCCAGTTCACTCTTAATGGTGTTTTTCTATCCTTTCTATCTTGATAATACCTTCTCCATAATGGCAAGGACAGATGCAAAATAGGAGTGGAGTGATTCTGCCTCCTGCATGTATTTGTTAGCATCTCATCATTATCTCTGAGCAGTGAGCTATTCCATTATATTATCATGATTATGATTCCCGGACTTTGCACCAGTCCTTCCCTCTGTTGGGAACACTCTTCCTGTTTTTCAACTCTTTTTTTTTTTTAATCTAACTTTTCTTCATCCTTCAGATCCTAGAGATAGTCTCCCTGAGAAGTCTTTATTGATCCTCCAAACCTAAATTAAGCACCCCTCCTATGTCCTATGATACTCCATGATAACCCTTCCAAGGAATCTGGTATACCAAAAAATCAAACCCATTGCAGTTGAGTTGATTCCGACTCATAGTGACCCTATAGGACAAAGTAGGACCTCCTCATAGTGTTTCCTAGGAGTGACAGGTATATTCGAACCACCAACCTTTTGGTTAGCAGCCAAACATTTAACCACTGCACCACCAGGACCCTGGAATTTGGTATACTATATTGTAATTGCCTGTTTATTTGTCTGCACTCCCATTTGATTGTAAGTGGTTAAAGGGTGTCTCAGTTATCTAGTGCTGCTATAACAGAAATACCACAGGTGAACGGCTTTAACAAATCAAAATTTATTCTCTCACAGTTTAGGAGGCTAGAAGCCAAATTTAAGGCACCAGCTCCAGGCGAAGGCTTTCTCTCTCTGTCAGCTGTGAAGGAAGGTCCTTGTCATCAGTCATTCCCTGGATCTAGGAGTTTCTCAGCACAGGGACCCTGGGTGCAAAAGACATGCTCTGCTCCTGGCTATTCTTTCTTGGTGGTAGGAAGTTCCTATCTCTCTGCTAGATTCTCTTCTCTTTTTATCTCTTATAAGATAAAAAGTGATGCAGGCCACATCCCAGGGAAACTTCCCTTACATTGGATCAGGGCTGTAACCTGAGTAAGGGTGTTGCATCCCACCCTGATTCTCTTTAACATAACCTAATCTTGCCTCTTCAACCACAGGCAGAGATTAGGATTTAGAACACACAGGACAGTTACCTCAGATCACAAAACAGGGGACAACCACACAATACTGGGAATCATGGCCTAGCTAAATTGACACATATTTTGGTGGGGACACAATTCAATCCCTGACAAAGACCACTAACCTTATTCCTTTCTGCAGAAATTTTCATAGTGCTCGGCACTGAATGATTTCTTAATCATTGTTAATATTTCTTAAATGGATTAAAATTATAAAGGTCCATTTTGCTAACTGTAACATTTTTTCCAATTCTTGTATTTTCTCCTAAGATTTCTTTTACTGCCATATCACTCAACAAGTTTCCTTGGTGGCTAGAACTAAATCTAGAGTAACACTTCCCTCACAGCTTCTTCCAATAAAAAAGTTATTTGCTGGTCTTCTGAGGTCTTTGTTCTAAGGAAAGCTTAAAATAGCGATTCACATAAAAATTGAAAGGAAGGAAGAAAAGAAGGAAGGAAGGAAGAAAGAAAGGAAAGGAGGGAAAAAGGAAGGAAGGAAAGAAGGAGACAGGAAGGAAGGGAGGGAGGGCGAGACGAAGGAAAGAAGGAAACAACCATATAATATATATACATAATCAGAAAATCATTGTTAATTATACATTCAATTTCAAGCCTTTGAAATGTATTCTACCCATAGAAATATTGAAAATAAAAGTGACGTCACCATTTTTGATAAGACAAAAAGTAGAAAAATTCCTGGTTTAAGATTTAAAAAGAAAAATATTTCAGTCATTCAGACAACTTTAATATTTTGAAAGCTTGAAAAATATAATATTTATCAAATGCATTTAGTAAATTTTACAGTCTTTAGTTTTTCTGTTTTACCAAGGATCTTAACTTTTCTTATAACAATAAACCTCCTTGACTTATTCAATTTGTCACCTGTTGAGTAGTTTATAAAATTTTAAAGCTAATGGTATAACAAACTCAAAATAATGGTATTTCATATTTATAAGTGCATCCTGGGATGAATAAATAATGAAAACAGAGTCAGCTGCTATTAAAAGGGCAGGGTCTGAATGTTTAAGAAGTTATCTATCTACAGGGAGGTGAAACAGTCCTGATCTCACGTAATTTTAACATTTAAGTAGACTTGGACCATGTTGGTACTTGAACAGGTTTGTCACTTCTTGTTTTCTCTGTTCACCACTAGCTATGTAACAATTGTCTTGATCTACTGACATAGATTAAATGCATGCCTGTCTGGCATTTTTTTCAAACTGTCTTGGGCTATGTCAACATACTTGATGACAAACTTGCCTGATCATCATTTTCAGTTGAACTAGTCAGTCAAAGGTCATTTACAAGCAACTATGATTGACTGAGACTCTGAAATATCAGTTTATCTGATTAGTATTTAGAGAGAAAAATTGTTGCTGACTGGTAAAATGGAAAATTATGGTACAAATAATACTGTAGCAATTCTTTAGCCAAGTGTAATAACAGAGCCTAAAAGAGAAGACTTAAAAATATCTTGTCTTTAATTTAAAAAAAAAAAAGTTTATTAATACGTTTATAATTCAATTTATATCAGTCACCAAAAGGGAAAATAATATAGGAACATAACAATAATAACATAATATTCACAACAGTACAACACTAACAACTAATATTTTATAATAAATGTGAATTAGCATTTTTCTTTTCAAATTTGAGTAGAATTAAGAATATTTGCCTTCTAGTTTTAACACAGAAACCCTGGTGGTGTAGTGGTTAAGTGCTATGGCTACTAACCAAAAGGTCAGCAGTTTGAATCTATCAGACGCTCCTTGGAAACTCTATGGGGCAGTTCTACTCTGTCCTATACGGTCACTATGTGTCGGAATCCACCCAATGACAACAGGTTTTTTTGATAGCGTGAACACAATCATGAATTATGTGTATAATCTGGGGCACATCACTTAAACTCTCTAAGTCTCAATTTTTTCATATAAAAAAGTAGGCTCTCAAAAAATTGCAATGTACAAACTTTGTAGAGGGTATCCTTGAGTTATTTCTGATATTTCAAAAGTTCTTGAAAACTTTCACCTACTAATAATATTCACAAGCCCAGTATAGCTTCTGATACGTGCAATAATTAATGAATTAGGGAACAAATGAGTCAGAGAATGAATAAAAGAGCAAATAAATAAATTAGAATACTAGCTTTAGTCTGTACTTACATCAACCCTGTAGTATAGTGGTTATTTCATATTGATCAGATTTCCAACTATATATACCTTGACTATGGAAAAGCGAATTAAGAGTTACTTCTTAAATGCAATATGAGGAGTAAAATATTTTTTAAAACCCAGAGTAAATCATGAGCATTAATAATAAAAGGGATTCTTGGTAGTAATAACATTAGGAACCACTGGAAAAGAAAAATTACTTTTACCTATACAAGTACTGTGAATATTTTTCAATGTCATTTTTGTAGCCATGAGGATTTTTTAAAACTTTTTCATGGGAAGAGTAGTCTATTACATTCATCACCTTGTGTGACTCTTCCTTAGGCTAAAATCTCAACTGACCCTGAAGTGATTTTTAGTTTTTTAATTCTCATTTATATACTAGTTACAACTAAGATCTTATATAAGCTAAATTTCTCTTCCTTTAAAGCAACATTTATCCCTCTAGGACAAGAGAGCCTGATACAATGGGAAAGGGATAGAAAGATTTTTCTTCCCCTCTTATACTTAGGTCAAATTATTACTGCTTCTCTCTATATAAAAGGAAACTATAATTTTTTAAGTTTTTAAGTTATGAATGAAAACTTAGTGCCATTCCTTCTAACATGTCCCTGAATATGTTCCTGAAGCCACAAAAACGAAAACAAAACAAAACAAAAAAACTAATCACTCTTTGTTTTTTTTATAGTTGAGTGGGTCATTGGCTCCAATATTATTATTACTATTATTCAATAGCATTCTGTGTTATAAGACTTTCACTGAAAAGTCATGAACAGAATTTACTGAGGCAAATTCAACAACTACTTAATCATGAAACCAGATTATTAACTGACATTTGTATCTAATTGCCTGTAAAATCTGTCCATTGAGATTCATTTACATTACTGTATCTTTTCTCTAGATTTCTTATCCAGCTATCTTCTCCATTTACTTTTGCAAAGCTTGTCTTTCATTTTTTTAAGCACAGTATATTTGTTTGATTGTAAATATAATTTCAGTATCAAAAATTTGTTGATCCGTTTTTGGTTCTTTTTGCTGACTTTCACTCATAGAATCTAGTTTCCTTGTATGCCCGGATATTTTTTACTATATTCTAGACATTGAATTTGAAAAATTATCTGGGAAGTAATTTGATGACTACAATAATGGTACTCTCCTTCAATGGATGCTTGTTTGCTTAGTGGTAATGGAAGTTTAAGACTAGAGATTACACAAACAACCCATAACCTGGCTATAATTCACTCTGGGACAGGTTATACCAGTTTACTTTGACCCTGAGTGTGGCTCTGTGAAGTCCCAGCTCATGGTGAAGACTGTCTCTTGTTTGGCTCTGAAGTTTATAAGAATTCTGGGCTTTGCTTTTGAATCCTTTATTTAATGAGGATTTTAAAACAAAGATTTGTATTTTCCAGAATAATCAAATGTACTTGGGCAAAAGAAGTTTCTTTTAATTGTCTTCTGCACTAAATTCAGATTCACAGATAGTACAATTCTTATGCAGAAGAAAGGATTTTGTACATTAATTAGATGTCTTTTGGTATATATTTGCACACACTACAAACTGACCCTCTGACATTGTACAAGGGAATTGATTAGGGTAGTGGTGCTGATTTAAGAATCTGAGTGCCATAGAAATTAAGCTGTAAGCAGTTCTAAATTCCATTGCTTAAAATAATTTTTAAAATTTATTGCATCTAGAAATATATTCATTTCCAAATTAATAAATACAAATAATTATCTAATCCTATCTTCTTAGAGTTTATAATACAAAGTATGAATTAAGTGTCCTGCCAAAGAATGTTAATTTAGCTATTAAAATAAATTAGAGTAGTACGAAAGAGATTAACATAACCTTATCATCCATGTTTTCTGTTGGCTAGCGATAAACAATCAAAGCAAGATTGCCCACTGCACAGAACTTAGACTCAAAACTTAAGTTTTTTCAGGTCTCATTACTTTTAAGAGTTAAGTTAAAAAGTATGATTAATGAAAGCTCAGATTAAAAGCAGAGATAAAATTCAAGTACAAAAGTTAAATCAATAATGATCATCATGTCAACAATATACAGTGGTAGAGAATCTGGAACTTTCACTCTGAATATCTATTTGAAATCTCATTGCCTTTGTTCCACTCTTCTAAGAATGGAAAGAGTTGTAGAATAGGCCAGCTAAAAAACAAAATCCACAGTTTAGTCAAATTTCCTAAACAATGATATTTAAATCCTTCACTATATGGCCAAAACTGAGAGAAGCCTTTGAAAAAGATCCAGAACAATAAAAGGCCTAATTAACCCACTTCTGTGATAAGCATTAATATGGTAGTCTCCTTTTTAACAGTTAACAAGGTATAATTTACACACTATAAAATTTACTCATTTAAAGAACACAATTCAATGGTTTTTAGTTTACTTACAGAGTTGTGCAACCACCACCGTAATCTAATTTTTGACCATTTCAATAACCCCCAAAAGAAAGCATATCCATTATTAATGATTTTCCATTTGCCACTCCCCAACTTCTCACTCCATTCTGAGCCCTAGGCAACCACTAATCTACTTGTCTATAGCTTTGCCTGTTCTGGATATTTCCTATAAATGGGATCATACAATATGTGGTGTTTTGTGATTGACTTCTTTCACTTAGCATACTATTTTTGAGGTTCATCTTGTAGCATTATCATTACTTTGTTTCTTTTTATTGTCAAATAATATTCCAATGTATGGATATGCCACATTTTGTTTATTCATACATGAGTTGATGAAAATTTACATTGTTTACACTTTTTAGCTATTATGAATAATGCTGCTATGAACATCCATGTACATGTTTTTGTGGAGACATAATGCTTTTGTTTCTCTTGCATAGACACCAAAGAGTGAAATTGGGTAAGTTATATGGTAACTCTGTTTACTTCTTTGAGGAACTGCCAAACTCTTTTGCAGTGTGGCTGCCTCATTTTACATTCTCACCGGCAATGTATGAGGGTTTTGATTTCTCTACATTATCATCAACCCTTATTGTCTGTCTTTTTTATCATAGCTATTCCAGTGAGTGTGAAATATTATCTTATTGTGATTTTGATTTGCATTTCCTTATGGACTAAAATTTTTCAGCATTTTTAAATGTACTTATTGGCCATTCCTATGTCTTCTTGTGAGAAATGTGCATTAAAATCCTTTGCCTGGTTTTTGATAGGGATTTAATTGAGCCCTTTTATTATTGAGTTGTAAGTGTATTCTATATATTCTGAATACTAGTCTCTTATCAGAAATATAATTTTCAAACATTTTATCTGTTCATTTTTTAAGGTTCCACTTGCATTACAAAAGTTTTTAATTTTGAAGTCCATTTTATCATTTTTTTTTCTTTATCCTTTGTGCTTTTGGTGTCATATCTAAGAAATCATCGCCTAATCCAAGATCACAAAGATTTACTCAAACGTTTTCTTCAAGGAGTTTTATAATTCTGCTCTTATATTTAGATCTATGACATATTTTTTATAATATATTTTTGTTGTTTTTGTTGAGAATATACACAGCAGAACATACACCAATTTAACAATTTCTACGTGTATAATTCAGTGACATTGATTACATTTTTTGAGTTGTGTAACAACTCTCACCTTCCTTTTCCAAGTTGGTCATTCCCTATTAACATAAACTCATTGCCCCCTAAATTTCTTATCTAATCTTTTGAGTTGCTGTTGTCAATTTGATCCCATATAACAGATTCTAAAAGAGCACAATGCTCAAGGCAAACATTCTTTACTAGTTAAGCTAAATTATTGTTTGGTTTTAAGAAGACTTCAGGGGATGTTTTTGGTTTAAAGTTTAAAGATGATCTCAGAGCAATAGTTTAAGGGGTTCATCCAGTATCCATGACTCCAGAAAATTTGGATTCCATGAGAAATTAAAATTTTGTTTTGAATCTCCCCTCCCCCTTTTGATCAGGATTCTTCTATAGACTCTTTAATCAAAATGTTCAGTAACAGTAGCTGGGCACTATCCAGTTCTGGTCTCACAGCAAAGGAGTCAACTATGCATGGAGGTAACTAGCTACACATTCCATTTCCTCCTCCTATTGCTGACTCTCCTTCTTCCTCTGTTGCTCCAGTTAAATGGAGACCAATTGTTGTAACTTGAATGGCCACTTGCAAGCTTTTAAGACCCTAGGCACTATGCAGGAAACTAAGAGGTAGATCAGAAGCACTAAACACATTATTAGGACAATTAACTGGGATGTCCCATAAAACCATGACCCTAAACCCCAAACCAAGGATCTATGATGCATTTTGAGTTAATTTTTTCCATATGGTATGAATATAGGGTTCAAATTAATCCTTTTGCACATTCATATCCAGTTCTCCCACCATCATTTATTGAAAAATGACTCTCCATTGAATTGCTTTGGCGTCATTCAATTAACCATAAATGTAAGGGTTCATTTATGGACTTTTAAATTCCATTTCATAGATCTATATACCTAACCTTATGCCAGTATCACACTTCTTGATTATTGTAGCTTTGCAGTAAGTTTTGAAATGGAGACATGAGTCTTACAACTTTTCTTCCCTTTCAGATCATTTTGATTAATCATGGTCTTTTGCATTTCCATATGAATTTTAGAATCAGCTGATGTACTCCTTTTACAGCAACATTTTCACATTATCTCAAGTAAATTCAATGTCATGCCTTTTTCAAAATATTTTCTAATCAAATATTTTATTTAAATCTTCAATCTTCTTCTTTTCATTGACTTATTATTATCCTAACTTCCATAACTAATCAGCTTAGTTATACCCATTATAAAAAAATAAATCATTTCTTGTCACAACCACATCCTTCACAGTCCAAATTCTTGAAAAACAATGGGCTTTTTTTTTACTTTTAGCCCTCTCATAAAGTCACATGGAAACAGTTACCAATGACGTTCTAATTGTTAAGCAAAGCAGCATATTGTCAATCCTTACTGTCTTATTGGATCATATTACACTTTTCTCCACTTCTTTGCTCATTTATTCTTACGTTACTGCCATTTCTTCTCTTGTGTATTTCTTTTGTACTTATCTCTTTCTTCTCCTATTTTTTTACATGCTGGTGTTAACCAGGATCCTTTCTCAACCTTCTTTTCTCATTTTAAAAGCATTCACCAACCTCTAAATCTAAACTCTAGTTACAGTTTCTCTCTTAAACGTTTGTGCCTAAGTCCACACTGCTTTGGTGGCCAAACAAACCTAAATCTAAAAGTAAATTTAAAGTGACCCCACATTAAGTAGTGCCTCCATGCATGGGAGATGAGGTAGGAAAATTCTCTTTGATGGAACACATCTTCCATCCAGTCTTTACAGGATTCCTACAGATAGGAATTCCTACGGAATTTCTACAGAAGTTCCAAGGAATACTAGTTCACAGTCAAAAATTTATAAAACAATTCACACAAAAAAACATTAGGTACAGTCCAATAGAAACAAATGGCAGAAAGATTTTAGAACCAGTATTTAAAATTATTATGTTTAATATATCTAAATCAATAAAAAGAGAGGTGAAAACATGAAAAAAATAGTAAAATAAAAATGTAAAGCAGGTTGCAAAACAGCCAAATAATACTACTGAAAATAAGAAATGGGTTAACTGATAGACAAAATGTGAATGGATAGGTTAAATAGCAAATTAGATACAGTTAAAGGGAAATCTAATATCTGGAAGATACAGCTGAAGACATTATCTGTAAACACAAAGAGTTGGAAAATATTAGAGAGAAGTTAAAAAAACATGCAAAAGAACATGAAACTTTTAAGAGACATTTAATTAGGGTGCCAGGGGGAATGTATATATTCCATATATATGTGTACATGTACATATATATATATATATATATATATGGAAAAAAATGTGTAAGGGTCAATAATGATGAAATGATTTTCCCAGAAGCAGATGATGAGGTAAGAATTTGCTTATTAAGGCAATGCTTCCTGGAGCCCTAGCAAGAGAATGAGGGAATCAGGGTAGGGAAGATAAGAAAGTCAAGGAAGGTTGCAATCTGAGACAAAGTCTTACAGAGAGTAGCTTCAGCCTGATCCTGCAGGCGGCACTGTGAAGTGTAAGTTACACTTCAGAGTTGTTCCTATCTGTGCAAGGAAACACAGCGGCCATATTCTTGCACCTATCCAGTCATTAGTCAAAGGCTGAAGAGAGGAAGTAATTTCCCAGGGACTTCTGGATTTCTGCATCTGTGGACAGAGGAGGCCCATAGAAATAGTGCGGTTCTCGAAGAAGAGACACAGTTAAAACTGTCATATTTTAGTCAAAATAAATTTTGTACTTGTTTATGTCTCTTAATCACCATTTTCCCTTGAATTTTGGCCTGGTTTTATCAGTTCTTCTGTTCATATAAAAATAATTTTAATATTTTATCTTTTAGTTGTCTTCATTGAGAGGTTTGGTTCTAATAATCTAATCCAACATTTTTTTTTTTATTTGGAAGTCCCACCTTTATTCTTACCTTTCATTATCTTTTGTTTTAAGTAGATCTTTTATATTTTATATATTGTTGGATGATGTTTCTTCTAATCCAGTCTGAAGTGTTCTTTCTTTTATCAGTTAGTTTAACACATTTACATTTATTACAATTTTTGCTAGCATTTATTTCTGTTTTTATATTTGATCATTTTCCTATTACATATGCTCTGTACATACTTTAATTCTCCTTGAATTCCTTTTATCAGACATATCAATTTTTTTTTCTGTAGAAAGTTAGCTTTGTATTAAATTTCTTCTTTTGATTACCAGTAAAATATACAAATCTGCACTTTTCTTCCCTTTATTCCCATTTCCTATGCTTATCAATATCATGTCTTCTAAATTCAGCCTTGTCTCTCACTCGCCTCATCACTACCAGTACCACTGCCATGTTTGTATATTCTATAGTTTTAAAACCGAGATTTATGGATCCTTTATGGGTTTTAAGTTTGTTTTAGCAACAAGAAAATTTCCTAATTTCAACACTCCACATATTTCATAGTGTCTTCCCAGGTTTATTTGGAAACATATTTGTGTACTTCATGAAAAAGTACTTTAAAAATCTAAGCTTTCTATAGGAAAGTTTTAAGAACAGCTTTTTAGTCTTTGATGTTTTAGTAGTCACTATAATACGTTTATTTGTTCGTTTTTGTCTGTAAGATTTGGCACTCTGAATCATTTCAATGTTTACTTTTTTTTAATTTAATTTCTTCAAATATTTTCTCCTATTTTTTTTCTATAGGTTTTCTTGAAAACCTTAAATATGAAAGTTAACACTTATACATCCATCATCTATATCTTTAAGCTTTTGTTTTCTTCTTCCATTTTTTATCCCTTTCTGGTAACTTATTGAATTCCTTTATCTAACCTTTAAACTCACTGATTTGTTATCCAGTTGTATTCCTTATCCTATTCTAATCCATCTATTGAGTTTATTTCAATCTTTTTTTACTTCAAGACTTATTATTCTGTTTATCTTTTCCAATATTCTCTTAACTCCTTGAAAATATATGTGTTTGCTTTAATATTTCTTTTAAGTTTCTGTTTGGTCCAGTACACTAATTATCCTTTCTTTATCTAGTATAGGGGGAGGAATTCACCTCAAATTTGAGATTTTCTGGCTTTACAGTCTGGGCTCAACCACCCTCTGTATACCCCTTCCCTCAGGTAGGAAGGCAACCCTACCCTTTGGGGACCCACTTCCTCATCTCTAGTCCTGGCAGAGATGATGGGGAGGAGAGAATTCTCAGAGGCTAAACAAAATGTCTGGAAACCTGCTGTTATCCACCGTCCACCCCATCTAGGTTAGAGTATTATCCTCTATTTTCCCACCATCTGTAGCTGGTGCTGGACTGTTAATACTGTTTTCCCCCTTACTGTAGGCAATTATGTATGCATGACAATGTGAGGAAGAGCAATAATTATACCTGAAAAGTTCCTCCCCAAACTTTTGCTGTCCTTGTACCCAAGCTCTTTTGAAATCTAGGTTGTTCTTTCTCTCCACACATGAAGACCAATCAGCTGATATGTCCTAGGATAGTTCAGTATTTTAATTTTTGTTTCTTAGAATCTTTCAACCATACCATGACTTCTGCGGCATCTCCAGAGTTATATCCAGGGAAAGAAGTTAGCAATGTCCATTATTTTGTCAAACTGAGGGGAGTTTTCCAAATATTTTCTTTTACTCTTATAATTAAAATAAACCTTATAATTAAGATAAACTTTGCTATTGCTGGGCTGCTAATCAAAAGGTAGGCAGTTTGAATCCACCAGCTGCTCCTTGTAAACCCTATGGGGCAGATCTACTCTGTCCTATAGGTCGTTATGAGTCTGAATCGATTCGACAGCAACAGGTAAAAATAATGACAATCTAATTCTGTTTCACAGGATTCTATGTATCTAACAACAGTGACATGGGCAAGAGCATATGATCCCAGACTTCTAAGAGAACATTGTATTTTGCTGGGAGGAGGAAGGGTGAATTTATTTGCATAAATCTCCGGGGAGTAAGGATTTTGTCAAAGTTGTAAGTAAAGTGTCCTAAATGTAGTATAATAAAATCTCTCAGTATGACACATACAGGCAATAAGCAGACAAGAATTTTTAAAAAGGGGCTCAATCACTGCATTCTATGAATAAATAGAAGCATGTAACTGAGGCAAGATAGAGCATCACAAGTCTTCTAGCATCTTTATTTCACACAAGTGCTGTGAAGTAGTCCATGGTTTCATGGTATTTTCTTTGAGAGTGAAGGACATCCCTGACACCTTGAACTGCTCTTTATTTTATTCTCCGGAGTACATTTATAAAATATACTTAAATATGTTTAAAATTGCTTCCTTCTGTCTCAGGTAGGTTTTTAATTACAGAGGAAGCATTCCTGTAGAAAGAAAATTCTCTTAAATTCCATTTATTTTCACATGTTTACAAATATTCATTTTTATATCAACCCTGAAACTTTTACCTTGATAGTCCCAATGTCATGGAAGAGTTGGATATGTTGACATTGACAGTCATTAACTTGAAGAACTGTTGTAAATCACCTCTCTCATTCAGAATTCTGCATGCCTAAAATGAGATTTTTTTTGTTCTCTCACATGCAAAGTTATTTCTTTTAGCCCCTCAATACCTTGAAGCCATCTATTTGGCCACTGAAGAACAAATTCTTCTAGGATTAATTAAACAAACAATTTGGTGAAGACTGCTGGGAAATTATCACAAACAACAGATCAGAATAGGTGGTTGCAACAAAAAGAAAAGGTCTTAGGAAAAGGCTTTCAGCAGACTATTTGAGTATGAGTCAGAATCTCCCACCTGTAAACAATTCAAAACATATTGTGACTCATTGGGACCCTAACAGGACAGAGTAGAACTGCCCCGTAGGGTTTCCAAGGCTGTAATCTTTTTGGAAGCAGACTGCCACATCTTTCTCCCTCAGGGCGACTGGGAGTTCGAACCACCACCGTTTCTGTTAGCAGCCAAGGACTTAACCACTGTTCCACCAGGGTTCCTTAAATCTCCCATAGGCTTTGCAGACAGCAGCCCTGTTTGCAAATCAAGTGTCTGACTTAAGGTACACAGATCTCAGTTTAGGTAACTACCAGCACAGAAGTTCAGCCCTAAATGAAATTGTAAAGTAAGTGAAATTTATCTCAGTGCACACAGTGGTCTCTTTCTCCTTCACTTCTCTCCCATAAATGCTCCCATAGCATTCAGTGCTTGGAACTTTCTCCTTCTCTGCCAACCCAAACTCATTTAATCATGTATTCATTCAGTGAACAGGGGCGGATTATCCAATAAGCGAGTTAAGCACAGGCTTACTTGTGTTTGTTTACTTACTACACTGTAGTGAACAATTTCACATGGGTTTCACCACACCACATCAAAGTGAAACCCATGCGAAACTGTTCACTACAGATTAGTAAATAAGCACAAGTAAGCCCATGCTTACCTTGCTTACTGAGTCATCTGTCCGTCAGGGACTGTAAATTTGAAAAGAGGCTTTGATTTGGCAGGAAGGTGCTGTGGGGTTGGGAGAGAGACAGATGCCAGCCGTACCTAGAAGTGGAATCTTTGATGTGGTGAAAAATGTGAAGTTATTTATTACCGATTGGTAAGTAAACACAAATAAGCCTGTGCTTACCTTGCTTATTGAATAATCTGCCCATCAGTGAACTATCTGTACGACTCAAGTGCCAGATGCTGAAATTGTCAAGACCCATAAGGCAGAAGGCATCCCTTTAGAACTCATAGTGTAATAGGGGAAAATAAATAAATATCTAAAATAAATGCAATTCAATGTAATGAATGCAATAATTAGAGTTAGATATTATGTAAAAACATGGCTTAAAGAAGGAAGTGATCAACTCCATTAGATGGTTCAGGGAAGGTTTTCAATTGGAAAAGACATTTGAACCAGGTGTGGGGGATGAGAGCAGGGGGAAGAATGTTCCATGGAGAACTGAATGTGCAAAGGCAGAAGTTATAGCTTATTCACCTTGACGAGTACATAACTGATCAGAAAAAAAAGAATTTTAAGTCTAAGGAATAAATCCCCAAAATGTTAATATTTAGAATGCAACAAATCAGGAAAGTCATTTTGACTATAGAGGGTGACCTTCCTAGAAACCCAGGCAAACAATAGTTACTCTGCTCACTCTTAAATCCAGAAATCTAGTCCTAGTCTTACAGCATGCTTCACAGTCTCTCTGTGTATGCACAACACACACACAGCAAGCATACTGTAGAATATAAATCATTCTACCATACTGAAAAGTGTTTTGTCAAAACATGGTTGCTGTCATACTGGTAGCTAACATGTGTAACCAGATTATTTTGCTATTTTGAGTTTAGGCAGATTTTTGAGGTTTAGACAGAGGCTAGAAAGAGTTAGAACAAAAATGTTTTGGGCAGCCTGAAAATAGTAGCTATGACTGAATATCCTATGCAAATTCCAAGAATGCTGGGATTCTGAGGATGTGTTATGTAACCACTCACCCTCACGTCCAGTTATCCATAAGCATTTCCTCACACCAGGTCTGTGCTACTTTTAAGATTTCTATCAACTACCATCTGATGTACCAGTTTCTTCTTGGTCATAATATCTTTTCCAAGGAGCCTGGGTGGTACAAGCAGTTTGCGATTGGCAGTTAAAACCCACCCAGCAGTTCCTCGGAAAAAAAAGCCCGGCGAACCACTTACATAAAGGTTATACTCAGTAACGTATGGACTCACCGTGAGTCAGGGGCTGACTCAATGAGAACTAACATCTTTTTCTACTGTTAGAAATACATGGCTTATGGCATAATTTTGCCAAGTCTTTTTGTTTCAAACTATAGTCTTATCCACCATCTTTTATGCATACTATATCCTTTTTTGAATTTTCTGTTAAAACATCTTTATTCACGGGTTCATTATACACCTTAAAAAAGGTATAGAAGAAGTCCACTTACAGAATATTATTATAAAATTAAGTGAATCACTTCCTCATTCACACTGCAAAATTTAGCAGTTTGTATTGAGCCCCATGTGCTTTGACAAAAATTTTGCCAACCTGTATTTTAAGCAGGCAGGCCAAAAGACAACGCATTTGTACCTGGAAACAAAGTGGATTATGCATCTAAATCAAGAAAGTAAATTCAGAACATAGCACTGGCTGGAGCAACAAGATATAACAAAAGCCAGCCCAGATCAAAGTTGAATTATAATTTTAAAATTTACCAAATAAATAAAATCCATTTTACTAAGTCACTGAACTTCAAAATCATCTGAACCATGGCCCTGACTTTCGGTAAGCTAGCATCCCAGGTGACGCATTGATTAAGCATTCATCTGCTAACCAAAAATTCTGGCAGTTCGAATCCGCCAGGCACTCATTGGAAACCGTATGAGGCAGTTCTACTCTGTCCTATAGGGTCGCTGTGAGTAGGAATCGACTTGATGGCAATGGGTTTGGGTTTTTTTTTTTAGCATCCCAGGTGGATAGGAAAATGTTTTTTTCAAATTAAGTCATCTCACAATCTTGAATCACTTTATTTGATATCTTAATTGTCTTACTTAAAAAAACAAAAACAAAACCAAAACCAAAACCTCACCATAGCAGACATACAGAAATTTATTTTAAAGCAGTACACAAAGCAGTTTCTAGGTATTCAAGAAACATTTAAAATTGTGGATTATTCTTCAAACAAATAAACACCTATCCACTGGATAATGAATTAGATTTGGGTAATAGGGATAAGTTGATATACAAAATATTTCATTTTATTCTTCTGTGAAAATTAGTTTTCTTTTTAAAGCATAGCAATTCCAAGCTAATGTTCTAACATTACACTGAGGGAATACAATGAATGATCCTTCATCCACCTGCCCAGCCTGCCAGTGGCCACTTGAAATGGAAATGTGTTCTTATGACCCACATCATCACAAAGAGAGGGCAATGACAAGTAACATTGTCCCTGTATTCACCACCTTCCTGACTTGGTAGAGCCACAAAAAAAAAAAAAAAAAAAAAAAAAAACTGCTGTCAAGTAGATTCCGACTTGTGGCATTTTTGTCATGGTAGAACTGTGCATCATAGGATTTTTAATGGCTGATGTTACTAGAACACAGGAGTTCTTTTTAGCTTTTAATGAAACTAGAAATATGGGACATGCCCTATAATGGTCTATATTCAAGGGAATATACCCTATGAAAGAGTAGGAAAAATTCAAAATTTAGCAGCTAATTTTTTTTTTATTATTAACAACAGAAGTTTTGAGATACATTTCCAAGCCTTTTTTCCACCTCAAATTTTTGTTTATGATACAGAGAAAACGGGTTTTCTGAGTTTGATCATGTTAAGAATTCCCAAATGGGGTATTTTCTCCTAGCTGTGATGCTTTTCAGATGTCTTCTTTGGTGGCATTTACAGGGCGATGAGGCTTTTCATGTGAATCATGACCCACATGTTTCTCTGGTATCATAAGAATCTGCTGTGTAGGATAGCAACCAAACTAATCTGTCTCTTCTCTGAATTGGTCTAATGCTTTAGCTACAAATCAATAGGTTCCTTGAGGGTAAGAGCTGGATCACCAGCACTTAATCCAATATCTGAAACAGTAGATATTTAATAAATTTACTGAATAAAAAAAGAATGAATCTGTAACTTTTTAAAGTATTAATTACAGTTACCAATTGTCATGGATTGAATTGTGTCTCCCAAAAATATGTGTCAACTTGGCTGGGTCATGATTCCCAGTATTGTATGATTGTGTACTATTTTGTAAATCTGATGTGATTTCCTTATGTGTTGTAAACTCTATCACTATGATGAGGTTATATGTGATTTCCTCATATGTTGTAAACTCTGTAACTATGGTGAGGTTATATTGATGAGGTTTACAAGATTAGATAGTGTCTTAATCCAATCTCTTATAAAAGAGACAAGCAAGCAGAGACACATGGGAACCTCATACCACCAAGAAACTAGTGCTGGGAGCAGAGCATGTCCTTTGGACTTGAGGTTCCTGTGCTGAAATGCTCCCAGACCAAGGGAAGACTGCTGCACCACGGGGACCTTCCTCCAGAGCCAACAGAGACAGAATGATTTCTCCTGGAGCTGATGCCCTAAGCTTTGGACTTGTAGTCTACTAGACTGTGAGAGAATAAATTTCTCTTTGTTGAAGCCATCCACTTGTGGTATTTCTGTTGGAGCAGCACTAGATGACTAAGACACTAATATTTGTGTCATTTCTGAGACTAGATTATGTTTTCTAATGACATTTATTATTTCTTCTTATTACAAATATGTGACATGCTTAGAACAGAAAACATGAACATATTCGAAACCATAAAAAATTGCCTACAATACCATCACCCAGAGATAATTACTATAAATATTTTGATCTGTATCCTTCCAGTATATTTAAATTTTTTTTGTAAAAAATGATACATTTTACATATTGTTTCTAGCCTGGTTGTTTTTCACTTAAAAACATATGGTGTATATTTCCCACATTAGCGAGCATCAATCTGCAAAATGATTTAATGATTCATTAGCATTCCATCATATGGCTGTCCATAATTTATTTATACACAATCTATAAATAAATATAATGGACATGTGTGTTGTTATTGCCCATAATCTTCTTATAGACAAAATAAACAATGCCTTGCACTCTGTGTAGGTCGATCGAAAAAATGGTAACATTGATGATTTTCAACACAGGAGATGATAAGACAGTGGATGTATTTATTGTTATCACAAAAGTTTGTAAATTTTATACTGATATTATCTTTCACAACAGTTTAATTCAAATTCAAAATGACTTCATTAGGAAATGTTATCTGATATTATTATCCAGAATTGTGCAATTCAGACTGAAATGCAAATTTCATAATATTTTCCACTAATAGGGCCCTAATAGGGTTAAGGGTTGATATATATGGAATGTAAAATCTCATAATAATTCACCATCCCACAATGTACAGCACTTAGCAGTATCCATAACAACGATAGTTCTTTAAAGATATTTTAATTGCAACATTCTTTGGAATTGTTGATGGTCTATTGTGACAAGATGAAGACAACTTAAGAAAGATGTTTTATTGATAAATGTGTTTCTAACTAAGATGATGAGGAATCAGCTTTACATTCTGCTTTTCTGACAAGGTGGTGGTTACATCTAAAAAGAAAAACAGATGCAAGATACTATTTCTAGGCTATCCATTTGAAGAAAAGGACTGTGTCAAGCATTTTAAGTACAAAGAATGTTCTCTTCAGGCCTCAGGCAATTGAATATAGCAAATCAAAGGAAGTTGAATACATTTATTGGTCGATTAGCCAGAAAACAAAATACTATAACAAAAACAAATAATTTAAAATTAGTAGAATTCTAGTAATGGTTTCTATTGGTCAACATGGCATAGCATGACACAACTGAATGCAGTCAGAAAGTACTCTTGTACTGAAGGCAAACATAATACATTTCAGTGCATGAAAGAATGTGCACAGGTCATCTAATTAACATTAATGAAAGTTCTATTCATTAAATCTAGTCTGAATTGTTGGTAAGTACATCTGATAGTCAAGTCACAACACAACTGAGAACAGAGATGCAGCTTAAAGAAAAGATGCCAAGATGTCTACTGGAAACCTTAAGAAAAAAAATTTATAAAGGCAAAATATGAAAATAGAAACAAGGAAAAGACTATTATACTCTGTATAATGTGTGAATAAGGAAGAAGTAGGAAGGAGAAAATTGAGTCTTGAGGAAAGTTATGATACTAAGATCAATGAAGTTAGAAGATAAATGTTTATTATTAGTTTTCTTATTTGAAACTAACAAGAAAATCTATAAAAAGGAAACGCTGTACAAAATAGTCATACAAAAATCTACTGAGAGTCCTACTAAGCCCATTGTTATGCTATGTATATCTGTCTATATTGAAACACTCCCTCCTCCTAGGCATTAGTAGTAACTTTGCATCAATTTGCCTAAGATCTAAATGAAGTTGTAAAGAATTTATACTAAAAAAAAAAAAAAAGAATTACTTCTGGAAAAATGTCACCAAAAATCTCCTGCTAAATGTAATCATTTGGTACAAATTTTATTGACATTTTCCCATGATTACTAAAAATTACCCAAAATTGTTTTAGAGAAAAAAAAAGTTTCATTCTCATATGAAAATTTATTTTTCATTGTTAGGAAGTAAATTTGTTTTTAACAATTACACTATTATTGGTGCAGCCATAAGACAGAAACTTCATTTTGTGTGGGTCTTTGATATTTTATTTTACCATATATTTCATATTTCATCCTCTGTGGCAAAGATTGACTAGATGCTTACCAATCCTGCTTCCTGCTCCAGACACATAGGAAGACTACATTTCCCAGCCTCCTTTGCAGTCAGGGCAAGGCCATGTCCCTGGGTTTGGTCAAAAGAATGTGAGTGGAAGTTGTCTATACTTCTCCCGGGACTACCATTAGAGGCCATCTCATTTGCTCTTTGCTTGTTGTCAGCTAAAAGCAAAGAAACCAGTGGAAGACTCTGGTTTAGCCCCAGAAGATGGTGGCACCACAAGATAGAAAGAGCCAGGATTCCTCCATTTTCATGCAAAAGGCCACACAACAAGTATACAAACTGTGATATGATCAAGAAATAAACACTTACTTTGCTAAGTTACTGAGATTTGGGAGCAGCTAGCATTAATTACCCCAAATAACTAACTTACTATTATAAGTTTTTCTAGTGACAATACAGATTTTATATTAAAGTGTTGGGTTTGGTGATTTTGAGGAGCATTTTGTGCTGATTGTTCTCTTTAGGAATTTAGCAAACTTTAACAACGAGTTCAAAAGAAGTAACTAAGATAATGAATGGGTTGCTCACACTACATTATTAACTGAACTACCTTGTAAACATCCAAGCACTGTCAACTGTGCATATTCATTCCTGCTGAATATCATTCTTTAAACTAAATCAGGACTTAAGCATTCTGATATATAGCTTCATTCAGTTCACAGCTAAGTGATGATAGTATTCCCTGATTACTCATCAAAACCAGGAGCTTTACAGAATGGACATAACTACTTTATCTTTTTTCAGATGACCAAATAATATGTAAAATAATTATAGATATTTTGGAAATGGAATGGACCTTAAAGATTATGCAACAATCACGCTTGTATCAGGTGAGCCAACTTTAGTTGAAAAGAGATTAAGGGAATTTATTAGGGACCAGCGCTGGTTGGCAGCTGAGCTGAAATCGTAAGATTATCTACCGAATGCGCAACTACATTCTTACCTGCAATTAGTTTTTGGTAAGTAAGAACAGCAATGTCAATCACAGGACTGCCAACACCTACAATTCATTGTGAATGATATTGGTCAGCCCACAGACATCTCTTGTTCAACTTGGCTCACTGGCACCACCACTTCTTCCCTACTTATCCCAGCTGATTGGGGAAAGGGTGTGCCCCAACTCGAGGACAGGCAATCCATACATTGACCAGAAATTTAGATCGGTACCTAGTGTGTAAAGATGAGCTGGGTTATGCTCTCTCTCCTTTGAATAAGTATATATGAACCACCAACCAGTGAGCAATACGATCTGATATTAAAAGTATACATATAGAGAGACTATAAGTTAGAATAAGAGGGATAGTGACAAGCTGTAGTTATAAGGAGGAACTGATTTCCAGAGGTAAGTAGAGATTCCATAAAAGGAAGATGCTGAAAGGACCAGATTTATAGAACTCCCTAAGATCCTACTCTTTCCTGACCCATTCTAGTATGCTGATTCTCTCAATAAGCCCCCTTTATCTTATGATGACTTCGATGAGTAACTATGGTTTTACAACTAAAACAAAAGCACCTATTTGAAAGAGATATTAACCTAATGTTTATGTTTATGTAATGTTTATGAATAAATCTAAGATTCTATTTCTACATGGGGGTAAATAACAAAATAAATTATTAAGTTAACCATTTAAAATTTTTAAAATCTAATGTGTGTCAAAAGTATAAACAAAATTGAAAGTCATACAAACAGAGAATGTTTGCTAAAATTATATCCCAACAAAAGGGTAAATAACCCTATACTATAAAGAAGACATACATATTGATAAGAAAAACTCTTATGCTACAATAGAGTATGCAAAGAGCATGAACTAACAGTTCACAAAAGAAAAAACAGAAAAACCTGATTAGCATATGAAAATGTTTAACTTCACTAATAATCAGGAAATTTAAAAAATGAGTGAATTATGAAATCTCATTTTTATCAAATTAGCAAAAAATTATGAAATGTAAATACTTTTTGCTGATAGTGGTTTAGAGATATGTAATCTCAATATACCACAAATCTATTTGTAAATTGACAGAATCACTCTAGAAAGCAGTTAGGCAATATGTGTCCAGTGCCTTTAAAATGTTTAATCACATTAACCCTGTAATCCACTTTCTAAAATATAACCTTAGTAAATGATCAGAAATTTGAACACAGATTTATATTAACATTCATCATACTTTATTGTACTTATTTGCATTTATAGGCTATCTTTCCTACATATTCACTTTAGTGTCTCCAAGATCTAGTGAAATGCCTGCCACAGACTGCCTGGCACATACAAGGCATTTGATAAAAAATGTGTTATATGAATTAATGAAGGAAAGAAGAAAGATACTTATCATAGCATTATTTAAAACAATAAAGTATTAGGAAAAACACCAATTAATTATTAAATAAATTATAGTACACAACAATTTTATATAATACATAAGTTATAAAATTATGTTTTATGAGACTTTTAATGACAGGAATTGTCTAAGAGTAAGGGTAGTGAAAAAGTAGGATATAGCACCATATATACCATATTTCCTTGACTATGCTAAAATATATATACATACATGAAGATGGAATACAATGTATAAAGGCATACCTTGTTTTGTTGCACTTCACTTTATTGCGCTTCACAGATTTTACGTTTTTTACCAATTTCAAGGTTTGTGGCAACACTGTGTTGAGCAAGTCTGTCAGGACCATTTTTCCAAGCATGTGCTCACTTTGTGTCTCTGTCACATTTAGGTAATTCTCACAATATTTCAAACTTTTTCATTATTATTATATCTGTTCTGGTGATCTGTGATCAGTGATCATTGATATTACTATTGTAATTGTTTTGGGCAGCCACGAACCAAGCCCGTATAAGACTGTGAACTTAATCGATAAATGTTGTGTGTATCCAGACTGCTCCACAGATTAGCTGTTCCCCTGTCTCTCTCCCTCTCCTCAGGCCTCCCTATTCCCTGAGACACGACTAGTATTGAAATGAGGCCTATTAATAACCCTACAATGGCCTCTAAGTGTTCAAGTGAAAGGAAGAGTCACATGTCTCTCACTTTACATCAAAAGCTAGATGATGTTTAAGCTTAGTGAGGAAGGCATGTTGAAAGCTGAAATAGGATGAAAGCTAGGCCTCCTGCGCCAAACAGCCAAATTGAGAATGCAAAGGAAAAGTTCTTGGAGGAAATTACAATTGCTACTCCAGTGAACACATGAATGATAAGAAAGTGAAACAGCCTTATTGCTGACACGGAGAAAGATTTAGTGGTCTGGACAGATCAAACCAGCCACGACGTTCTCTTCAGCCAAAGCCTAATCCAGAGCAAGGCCCTAAATCTCTTCAATTCTCTGAAAACTGAGAGAGGTGAGGAAGCTGCCGAAGAAAAGTTAGAAGCTAGCAGAGTTTGGTTCATGAGGTTTAAAGAAAGAAGCCATCTCCATAACATAAAAGTGCAAGGTGAAGCAACAAGTGCGCATGTAGAAGCTGCAGCAAGTTATCAGGAAGATCTAGCTAAGATAATTGATGAAGATGGCTACACTAAACAACAGACTTTCAATGTAGATCAAACAGCCTTATATTAGAAGAAGATGCCAACTAGGATTTTCATAGCTAGAGAGGAGAAATCAATGCCTGGCATCAGAGCTGAGTCTCTTATTAGGGGCTAATGAAGCTGGTGGCTTTAAGTTGAAGCCAATGCTCATTTACCATTCTGAAAATGCTAGCACCCTTAAGAATTATGCTAAATCTACTCTGCCTGTGCTCTATTAACGGAACAACAAAGCCAGGATGACAACCCATCTGTTTACAACATGGTTTACTGAATGTTTTCAGCCCACTATTGAGACCTACTGCTCAGAAAAAAAGATTCCTTTCAAAATATTACTGCTCACTGACAATGTACCTGGTCACCCAAGAGCTCTGATGGAGAAGTACGAGCAGATTAACGTTGTTTCCATGCCTGCCAACACAACACCCGCTCTACAGCCCATGGATCAGGAAGTAATTTCGACTTTCAGGTCTTATCATTTAAGAAATACATTTCATAAGGTTGTGGCTGCCATAGATAGTGATTCCGCTAATGGAGGTGGGCAAAGTAAACTGAAAATCTTCTGGAAAGGATTCACCAGTCTAGATGCCATTAAGAACATTTGTGATTCATAGAACGAGGTCAAAATGTCAACGTAAATGGGAGTTTGGAAAAAGTTGATTCCAACCCTCATGGATGACTTTGAGGAGTTCACGACTTCATGGTGGAAGTAACTGCAGATGTGGTGAAAATAGCAAGAGAACTAGAATTAGAAGTGGATCCTAAAGATGTGACTGAATTGCTGCAATCTCATGATAAAACTTTAACAGATAAGGAGTTGCTTCTCATGGATCAGCAAAGAAAGTGGTTTCTTGTGATGGAATCTACTCCTGGTGAAGATGCTGTGAACATTGCTGAAATGACAACAAAGGATTTAGAATATTGCATAAACTTAGTTGACAAAGCAGTGGCAGGGTTTGAAAGGACTGACTCCAATTTTGAAAGAAGTTCTACTGTGAGTAAAATGCTATCAAGCAGCATCACATGCTACAGAGAAATCTTTCATGAAAGGAAGAGGCAATTGATGCTGCAAACTTCACTGATGTCTTATTTTAAGAAATTGCCACAGCCACCTCAACTTTCAGCAACCACTACCCTGATCAGTCAGCAGCAATGAACATCGAGGCAAGACCCTCCACCAGCAAAAAGATTACAGCTCACTGGAGGCTCAGATGATGGTTAGCATTTTTTAGCAATAAAGTATTTTTTAATTAAGGTATGTACATTTTTTATACACGATGCTGTTGCACACTTAATAGACTACAGTATAGTGTAAACGTAACTTTTATATGCACTAGGAAACCAAAAAATTCATGTGACTTGCTTTATTGTGTAACCCAAACCCACAATATCACCAAGTTATGCTTGTATGCATAATGGTAAAATTTCAGGAAGGGCTTCTTGTTTAACTTTTTTCTTTATATTTGACATTTTCCACTTTTTATACTACTACATATGACATTCTTAATTAGAAATAGCATTGAAATTTATTTTAAATTACCTATAAGACAGTACCATATCTATTTAACCAATTTAACTAATGTCCAGAATTGCACTCTTTCTGTTAATATTTGATATTTGATAAGTGTTAATTGATGATGATGGTCACTAAATGGACTGGTTTTTTTTTTGTGTATACCAATATGCTCAAAAAGACAGGCAAAAAAAAAAAATAAATAATTCCAGGGACTTTCAGCACAGCTTAAAGCTCAGAGAAGGCATAATCAGTTTGAGAGCAGCTTTAAGAGTAGTGTAGGAATAAAGTGGGGAAATGGCTTTATTACTTAACAAGACAGAATATGTGAAATACATAACACAGTGTCAGATACATAACATATATTCAATACATATCAATTCTGTTTCCTTATATCGGCTTTTGCTAATCAGTTTAGTTTTAACTTAGTCCAGGGTCCTCACTAGACTCATTAACCTGTCCCCCATACTTTCTAAACCAAAAACAACCATGCCATCAAGTAGATTCTGACTCATAGCGACCCTATAGGACAGAGTAGAACTGCCCCATAGGGTTTCCAAAGCTGTAACCCTTAACAAAGCAGATGGCCATATCACTGCACCACCAGGGCTCTTCCCACACTCTCTAGCTTCTTCAAATCCTTAGTATTATACCAAGATATATATTCTCCCCTGTTCTTATGAATTGTGTCCCCCCAAAATGTGTGTTAACTTGGCTAGGCCATGATTCCTAGTATTGTGTGGTTGTCCACCATTTTATGATCTGATGTGATTATCCTATGTGTTGTAAAACCTAACCTCTATGATGTTAATGAGGCAGGATTAGAGGCAGTTATGTAAATGCAGCGGGACTCAGTCTATAGGATTAGGCTTTATCTTGAGTCAGTTTCTTTTGAGATATAAAAGAATGCAGCGGAGAGGAGAGGGACCTCCTACCACCAAGAAAGAAGAGCTGGGAGCAGACTGTGTCCTTTAGACCCAGGGTCCCTGTGTTGAGAAACTCCTAGACCCAGGCAAAGACTGATGACAAGGACCTTCCCCCAGAGCCAACAGAGAGAGAAAGGCTTCCTCTGGAACTGGTGCCCTAAATTCGGACTTCTAGCTTCCTAAACTGTGAGAGAATAAATTTCTGTTTGTTAAAGCCACCCACTTGTGCTATTTCTTTTATAGCAGCACTAGATAATTGAGACACCAGGCCAAGGCACTGGAAACCCTCAGAAAGGGTGGTCAGTACCCTAGAGCTTAGATTTGGATCCTTGACATTATTTTTCAACATGGTACCTCTGTTGTTGTGTGCTGTTGAGCCAATGCTGACTCATAACGACTCTATAGGACAGATTATCCCTGGTGACATAGTGGTTAAGCATTTGGCTGCTAACTAAAAGGGCGACAGTTCGAATTCACCAGATGCTCCTTGGAAACCCTATGGGCAGTTCTACTCTGTCCTATAGCATCCCTATGAGTTAGAATCAACTCATGGCACACAGCAGAGGTACCAGTAGGTTTGGTCTGGTTTTGGTAATCTTTACAAGAGCAGATCTCTAGCTCTTTTCTCCCTTGGAGTGGCTGGTGGGTTTGAACTGCCAACCTTTCAAGTGCTTAACCATTGCACCACCAGGGCCCCTGGTACCTCTGTAGGCACCTGTATTTTCCCTACCATTGAATGTGCACGTGTCTGTTTATAAATCAGCTGTTGACCACGGTAGTCACCACTGCTCCCTATCCAGCTTATAGCTGTGATGTTATCATTCCATTTAATTCTCCACCAATATATGATTTCTTTACTTCTGCATGATCTGATTTTTATTGTGTTCTAAGGTATCTAACTTTATGCATATACACCTAATCACAGATTTATAGTTAATTGAATGTGCCATTACTTTTCTCCTATTGTGTCAGACATTCTATGCTAATGTCTATGGATAATTATAGTCTCCTTTTGGATGGCCTTCTTTTAGGGAAAAAAATTAGTCTTATTTCTTCATAATGAATTAGTTGAATAAAGAATCACAATTAATGACTCAGATGGCCCCAAATAATCAATTTACCAGTGATGTCTGATGATATGTCTAGTTACCCAAACTGGAGCATGTAACTAACAAGAGCAGTTACTTTACTTTGCTTCACAGTTCCAGACTGTACCTCTAAACTGAAATGTAGAGTATGGCACAAAACGGTGGGCAGGGGAGGATGCCATGGCAAACCATTTCTCAAAGGGAAAGAAGGCATTGGAGTTGGCAGATGGATAAATTGAATTGGGGAAGTACACTTACTCCTCACTTGTCTACATGATTAGGTTCCAAACACCAGGTTGTCATGCAAAAACTGGTGTTATGCAAAAACAGAGGATGACAATATCAGATCACAAAACACTATATGGGACAAATATGTCCCAAAAGGCAGAAGATGTAGATGGGCACTGTATGTTTCACTGGTTATGAAAGGATTACTGCTAGACATACACCATTAATGCTCAAAATAGTCAGATAGTAGATTTTCTACTATTGTCGTAAACGTAAAGTGTCAGATAACCAGATCGTCGATAAGTGAGGAGTAGGTGTATACTAGATCAGTCCTATACAGGGTGAAATTAAGTCATAGGTGGATTTTTTCCCAGAACAGTAGAAAATGACAAATTCTTACTATCAGTTAGAAAACAAAAAAAGGAAATAAAAGTAATGAGCACTTTAATACTATGCTTTATGGATGACACTGTCATCTCATCAAGCCAGTTCTATCTATTCCCTCCCGGTCCCCATGAATTTGACTTCATGTTGGCACTTGTATTTTTTTTTTTAATTGGTTACAATATAATTTATTTCTTTCCTATAATATTTCAGCCATGGTAAGTTGCCTTTTTGGTAAATAGTAAATATTATTAGTTTTAAATCCTGATAAAGTCTAAAAGTTTCTTCTGTGGTAGGATATTTGTATTCCACCATGGCCTGTATCCTTTTGTTTTTCTCTTTGGGTTCCCTCCTTTCTCTCCCATTCTTAATATTCAGTTTATTGTCTCAGGAGAGGTGAGACTAAAGTCTCTGAGATCCCTGCATTAGAAAAAATGGCAGTGTCCCATTACACAGTTCTCATTAGTACCGGGGACCTGGATGTTTGTGTCTCTATGTGTCCCATATCCTCTCATGGTACATTTCAATTCCTTAAGCCTGATTCTGTAATCCCAGTTAACTATGTTCCAAATGTATGTCTTTTCAAAATAAAGGTAGTGCAAACAGTTAAGCATTTCACTACTAACCAAGAAGTTGGAGATTTGAACCCAGCCAGAGGTGCCTCAGAGGAAAGTCCTGGCAATCTGCTTCCAGAAGGTCACAGTCTTGAAAACCCTTTGGAAGGCAGTTCTACTGAGTACACAAGGGCTCGCCATGAGTCAGAATAGACTTGATGGCAACTTTTTTTTTTTTTTTTTTTTAAGAAAATCTAAAGCCAAAGGAGCAATACCCATGGAGCCATGAAGGAAGGAGGAGACACTCTCCAGTCAGCCATATCATTGAAAGTGTGCCTAACTGGAAGACAGTAGTAGGTATCACTGCCAGAGAGCCTCACATACCAGGAAAGTACCAGATGTGGGATGAATCATCATAAATCCAACATCTCCTACTATAAAAATAATTCACTGTCAGGATACCTGAGAAGAGCAGTCCTTCTGATGGACCAAATGGCTATAATTACTGCCCATTTCTTCCTCCCTGCTAGCATCTTTGGGCTTCAGCACAAACCATCATAACTCCCCCTCTGAAGCCTAATGGTTTGTCTAAATAAGCAGCAGGGCTAAAGAGATACAATTCCGGGCTGGCACCCCCATGTCTGACTACCCCCCTCTTTGGAGGATCATGCAGGAAAAGGTGCATTGCACTCTGTGCGGTGAAATGTACAACCCTGGAATATAAAACCGGGTGGTCCTTCGTTCACTCTACAAAGAGAAGGTGCACCCATGGAAGTTTTCCATCCTGCCCGTATAGCTTTGAGTCAAGCAGGACCGCTCATGATGGAACTTCTCCCACTGTATGCTCTCTGTTGTCTGTAAGTCATTAAAACAACCTTCACTATTGCCAACACCATGTATGTGTTTCCTGTGTATGTCTTGATCAGGATAAATGGACATAACACCCATGGAGTGTTTGGTACCACTGCGTGAAATTCTCCTCCCAGTACTCTGGTGGGTACTTGGGATATGGAGACAGCCTTTAAGGCAATCTGCATGCACAGTGCAGTATCACAGGGCGTGTGTTAGCGGTAGCGTTTTGTATACAAGGCATTTATGAGTATCTTTGACATAAAACAGCTACTTGTCAAAACTTCAAAAACCCGTATACAGGCATATCCTGCTTTCCCTGGAGGATTTTCTGGGCATTGTAATGACTTCTAGAGTATGAGAAGAATTGCTTCCCCTAAGTTGTTTCTTGGAAGGGTTAAGTATTCACCCACTGATTTATTGAGGCTTGTATCAGAAGACTGGCCTTTTAGTAGATTATATTCAAATAGCTACTGCCCGCTGAAGATTTAACAGCCAAGCAATTGAATGGTCTGTGGTCAAGGCCTTAGGAAAGTGAGTGGTGGCCTTGTAGAGATGCAAGCCACTTAATCAACAAATAAGCTCCAGAATGCCAAACAGGAGACAACTGGCACCTTGACATTCTGTTTTGATGGTAGTTCCATTAAACTTGGGAAAAATGCATACTTGACTTAAACTTTAGCTGCTGAAAGTACACTGAAAGAGATAGACACACTAGCTTTGTGCTAAGAGTATGTTTGGTGAAATATCTGATTTCTGTAACAATAACCACTATATATACCCAGATGTGAAAATGGAAAACTAGATTTATAGATTAATTAATGATAAATACCCATAGAGGATTAAGAGCTTAGTTAGACACTCAGTCAGAAAATCATTTTTCTTTTAATGAAAGGGGCACTTGTTGAACTTCCTGCAAGAACATTTCCTTGAGTTTGCATTGAAAATAATTTGATTAATTTTTCTATTTACTTTTCTCTAAAGTCAGAAAATTTATCATGCTAAGGAAATCAGCTAAACCATACTAAAAAAATTAAGTAATCACTTATTCTTAAAAGGAGTGGGCTTTTCTAGATAGGAATCAGACCAATGTACCTTTTAACAAAGCACTTTATTTGGAATTATTAGTAATATTGAGATTGGACCAGTCCAAACTTTATGTCTGAATATGCTTGAAAACCATAGGTAGCCCATGATTGTCCACAGCTACTAGTATGTTTTGATGGGACTGTAATTTTGCTATTCCAATAAGAGTTAGAGTGAGTTGTGAAGTCCTAACTGTGAGTCGGCTATTCTACATGCCATACAAAGAAAAGTAGAAAGAGAAACAATTTCATATATATGTTAAGGTCATTCAGTCATTAGAAATGTGCTAGTTCTCAAAAATAATTTCAAAACCTTAAAATAAAATACAGCTAATTTAATGATTCATGTGCATAAAGAAGAATTAATACTTCAGGTGAATTTTAATGTTTAGTAAATATGAATAATTATGTGTCATATTCATTTCTGCATGCCCCTATGTAGGCATGTAAGAATATTTAGTTTTCTCTTCAGCTTAAAAATGTTGATTATATCATTACTAATATTTTTTAATTGTCTATTTCATTTTCGTATTGAACAGCAATATAGTTTACTTTCTTTTTTCTATAAGAAAAACAATACACACAATTAGAACAACTTAGAATATATATACAATATGGTCAAGTATTTTTTGCCATTACTATGAATTTGAGTTTTTGCATCAGGGTCTTTTAGAATGAGAAGGATTCTGAGTTATACAAGTATTGAAAGATGGAAATATTATTTTATGAAATTCCTTTTTTCTCTTTCTGTTCCCCTCTGAAGTAATCAGAAAGCTTATCATTTGTCAAAATAAACATGTAAGGTTAGGAGAGGACGGGCGTCAAAAAATGGTATACATTTATTTTTGTGGACTAAATAACTTTAAAGATACATTTAAATTCTTAGTCATTATTCCATTCACCTTGGTATTGACTTATTCTCATATAAACTGGTTTTACAGCTGCACAATTGTGTAAATACATTAAGAACTACGACTAATAGCTAAAATTTGAAGACTTAGCACATGTCAGGTACTATGCTAAGTACTATCCATATATCTTCTCATTTTCTCAACAAAACACATTACAGGCAGGGACTGTTATTAACCCCAATTTGCATATCAAAATATTTACTGAGTTTTAGAGTCTAAATAATAAGCACAATGTTACCCAACAGAATCTGGTTAGAAATCCACGAATTCTGAGGGACTCCAGGATGGTACTTTTAACCACTATGCTATCATGTTAGAGATAAAATAAGCTGCAGATACAATATTTAAATGTAAATAAAGCATTTCACTTAAAAATAAGCCACACTGCAGTTGACTTTGGACATGATAAAGGTAAGAGTGTGACACCTAGAATCACAGAATCATAAAGTATGAGGGGCTATAGAGGTATTCAGATCTAACAAATTTTACTGAATCTGTATCATGGGCCAGACATTGTCCTAGGCACTGTGGATAAAGTAGGGATTAAAACCAACACAGTTCTGCTCTCATCAATCTACCCTTCCAGTTAGAAAACAAACAAATAGACAGGATGGTTTCAGAGAGTGATAAGGGCTATGTGAAAATATAAAACAAAGAGATGTGACAGAGACAAGAGTGAGCTCCTCAGCTTGAGTAGCTAGGGAAGACCTCTCTAAGAAGGTGGCATTTTGGCATATGCTGAAAGACAAGTAACGGACAACAGTGGAAGACTGTGGGGCTAAGCATTCCATCAGGGGCAACAGCAAATGCAAAGGTCTGAAGTTGGGAAGTTTAGCATGTTCCTGGAGAAGAAAGATGGCCAGTGTGGCTAGAGTACAAGGGCAAAAGGAAGATAAGGGCAAAGGGTAAGCAGGGACCAGATCATTTAAGGCCTTGTAGAAAATAAAAGAATTTGGATTTTATGCTTTTATATTAAGTAAGAGGCCACAGGAATGGGTTTACATAGAGTACGGCACAATCTGGTTTAGGATTTAAAAATATCACTCTGGCTTCTCTTTGGAAGATGGACTGGAGAGGCAAGAGGCCGGAAGCAGTGAGACCAGATAGAAGGTTACTGAAGCAGGTAGAGTGTCTCAGACTGAGGTATACGTGAAAGAGAATGGAAAGATAGGTGTATATTGTACAAGTAGAGTCAACAGGGTTTTCTTTCTTGTGTTGACTTACAGTGGTTTCCACATAATCTTCATCCACTGAAAGGTTTGGAACTCTGAGGAAATGCAGAATAGATTTAATCCCTTCAGGTATTGGAAGGCAGATCACATGACCTCTGTTAAACCTCATTTCCAGATTGGAGCCTTGGTGTTGTTGCTCATAAGGTCACAGAGTCCCTATGAGTTGACTCAGTGGCAACGGGTTTGGTGTTTTTGTTTTTTTTCTGGTTTTTGTTGCTGGCAGCAGCCTGGGTCAGCCCCCAACTTGTGGCAAACCTATGCACAATGGAACAAAATACTGTCAAGTCCTGTGTGCGCCGTCCCCGTGATAGGTTGGGGATTGGACCACTGTGATCCATATAGTTTTCATTGACCGATTTTTGGAAGTAAATCACAGGCTTTTCTTCCTAGTCTGTCTTAGCCTGGAAGCTCTGCTGAAACTTGTTCAGCATCATAGCAACATGAAAGCCTCCACTGACAGATGGGTGGGTGGTGGCTGTACCATGGGAGGCAGGAATTCTATCACTGAATCACTGATGCCTCCATAAAGAGCCTAGTTTCCTTCAAGTATCCTATGATGTCTTTTTTTAAAATTGTGGTTGTAATGGCTAAGGTTGTGTGTCAACTTGGCTGGGCCACGATTCTCAGTGATTTGATAGTCATATGATGGTGTGAACACTTCCATGATGAGATTTGATATTATGTGATCACCTCCATGATGGGATCTGTTGTGAGTAGCCAGTCATTTGAAAGGGAGTTTCCTTGGGCACGTGGCCTGCATTGAATATAAGTGGATATTCTGGCAAGGCTTGTGGGCTCATTCTGGATCCTGCAGCTGGCTCCTGTTCATCAGATCTCTGGCTTTTGGGATTTGAGCTGGCAGCTTACCTGCGATCTTGCCTTGGGATCGCTTTGGGATTCGTAGATCTTCACAGTCTGTGAACAAGAGTCCTGCTCTCTGACCTGCCAAACTTGGGTTCACCAGCCCATGGCTATGTGAACGAGGAGAAGCCTGACCCACGGACTTGGGACATTCCAGCCTCTACAACTGCGTGAGCATTTCCTTGATATAAATCTCTCTATATATATATTTATATGCTTTACTGGTTTTGCTTCTCTAGAGAACCCAGCCTAAGACAGTGGTGAAAATATACATAACAAAACATTCACCAATTTCTAAATGCATAATTCAATGACAATGATTATATTCTTTATATTTTTATTGTATTTTAGATGAGGGTTTACAGAGCAAATTAGTTTCTCATTAAACAATTAATACACATATTGTTTTGTGATATGGTTGCAACCCCCATGACATGTCAACCCTCTCCAGTTTTCAACCTCGGGTTCCCCATTACCAGCTTTCCTGTCCCCTCCTGCCTTCTCATCATTTCCCTTGGGCTGGTGTGCCCATATAGTCTCATTTTGTTTTATGGTCCTGTCTAATCTTTGGCTGAAAGGTGAACCTCAGGAGTGACTTCAGTACTGACTTAAAAGGTTGTCCGGGGGCCATATTCTTGGGATTTTTCCAGTCTCTGTCAGACAAGTAAGTCTGGCCTTTTTAGTGTGTGTTAGAATTTTGTTCTACACTTTTATCAAGCTCTGTCTGGAACCCTCTATTGTGATTCCTCTCAGAGTAGTCAGTAGTGGTAGCTCGGCACCATCTAGTTGTACTGGACTCAGTCTGGTGGAGGCTGTGGCAGTTGTGGTTCATTAGTCCTTTGGACTAATCTTTCCCTTGTGTCTTTGGTTTCCTTCATTCTCTCTTACTTCAGATTCGGTGAGACCAGAGGAGTATCTTAGATGGCCACTTGCAAGCTTTTAAGACCCCAGACACTGCTCACCAAAGTAGGATGTAGAATATTTTCTTTATAAACTATGTTATGCCAATGGAGCTAGATGTTCCCGGAGACCATGGTCCCCACAGCCCTCAGCCCAGTAATCCAGTCCCTCAGGGAGTTAAGATGTGTCTATGCAGCTTCCGTGACCTTTCCTTGTACAAGTTGTCCTGGCTTCCCCAGTATCGTGTACTGTCTTACCCTTCACCAAAGTTACCACTTATCTATTGTCTACTTAGTGTTTTCCCCTCCCCACCCCTCCTCTCTCTAGTAACCATCAAAGATTGTATCTTTCTGTGTGTAAGTCTTTTCATGAGTTTTTATAATGGTGATTTCATACAATATTTGTCCTTTTGTGATTGACTTATTTCACTTAGCATAATGCCCTCTAGATTCATTCGTGTTGTGAGATGTTTCGCAGATTCATCATTGTTGTTTATTGTTGCGTAGTACTCCATTGGGTGTATGTACCATAGTTTATCCATTCATCTGTTGATGCGCACCTAGGTTGTTTCCATCTTTTTGCTATTGTGAACGATGCTACAATGAATATGGGTGTGCATATGTCTATTCGTGTAATGGCTCTTATTTCTCTTATATTCCTAAGAGTGGGATAGCTGGATCATATAGTATTTGTGTTTCTAGTTTTTAAGGAAGCACCATATCATTTTCCAAAATGGTTGTACCATTTTGCATTCCCACAAGCAGTGCACAAGAGTTCCAATCTCCCCACAGCCTCTCCAACACTTGTTGTTTTCTGTTTTTTTGACTCATGCCAGTAATGTTGGGATGAAATGGTATCTCATTGTGGTTTTGATTTGCATTTCTCTAATGGCTACTGACTGCAAGCATTTCCTCATGTCTGTTAACCACGTACATGTCTTCTTTGGTGAAGTGTCTATTCATATCCTTTGCCCATTTTTTAACTGGATTATTTGTCTTTTTGTTGTAGAGGGTTGGATTTTCCTGCAGATTTTAGAGATTAGACCTTCGCCGGATTTGTCATGGCCAAAAATTTTTCCCCAGTCTGTAGGTTCTCTTTCTAGTCTTTTGGTGAATTCTTTTGAGGAGATCTTTAGAAGATCCCAGTTATCCAGCTTATCTTCTGGTGTTTGTGTATTGTTAGTTATGATTTGTATCCTGTTTATGCTGTATATTAGGGCCTCTAGCATTGACCCTATTTTTTTCTTTATGATCTTTATTGTTTTGGGTTTTATATTTAGGTCTTTGATCCATTTTGAATTAGTTTTTGTGTGTAGTGCGAGGTATGGGTCCTGTTTCATTTTTTTGCAGATGGACATCCAGTTTTGCCAGCACCATTTTTTAAAAAGACTGTCTGTTCCCCATTTGACAGACATTGGGCCCTTGTCAAAGATCAGGTGACTGTAGGTGGATGGATTTACATCTGGGTTCTCAATTCTGTTCCATTGGTCAATGTGTCTGTCATTGTACCAGTACCAGGGTGTTTTGACTACCATAGCTGTATAGCAGGTTCCGAGGTCAGGTAGTGTGTGTCTTCCTAATTTATTCTTCTTTTTTGATAGTGCTTTACTTATCCAGGGCCTCTTCTCATTCCATATAATGATTACTTTTTCCATCTCTTTAAAGAATGCTGTTGGTATTTGGATCCAAATTGCGCTGTATTTGTAGATTTCTTTCAGTAGAATTGACATTTTCACAATGTTGAGTCTACCTGTCCATTAGCATTGTTATGTTTTTCCATTTTTGTAGGTTTCTTTTGTTTTTTTGCAGTAGTGTTTTGTAGTTTCCTTTGTATAGGTCTTTTATAGCCCTGGTTAAATTTATTCCTAAGTATTTTGTTTTTTTAGGAGATATTATAAATGGTATTGTTTTCCTGATTTCCTTTTTGTCATTCTCTTTATTGGTGTATATGAATCCAACAGATTTTTGTATGTTTATCTTGCTGTCATTTTGTGGTGCTTTTTATTTTGTAGTGCTGACATTTTCTTTGTTGCTCTTACTCTTCTGTGCTGAACTCCTTATTTTTTGTGGATTTTTGTTTGCTTCTTTCATTTTTGTAGATTTTGTGTTTACTGAGACTTTATGTTTTTCTTCTTTATTTCGAAGAGTAGGTTTGTTAACTTTCTTTGTGGTTACCTTGAAATTTACCCCTATCTTCCTAAGTTTGAACCAGTCTTTTATTGCTTGATATTGCCTTGACTTCCTCTCCATTTGAAAGTTCTATATCTACACCATTTATTCCCTCTTTTATTGTTCTGTCATTGTTGTCATTTACAGATTGACCTCTCTGGTTCCCTATTGTAAATTTTTTAGTTTTGTTTTACCCTCGAGAGTTCATTACCTAGGTTGGTGTCTGGCTGATGTGGTCTTTTGTCCTAGATTCAGGCTGTTGTCTGATGTTGTTGGTTGTCTAACTGAAGGACTCCCTTTAATAATTCTTGTAAGTTTGGTTTTGTTTTTACATATTCCCTTAATTTCTGTTTATCTGGAAATGTCCTAATTTTACCATCATATTTGAGCAAGAGTTTTGCAGGGTATATTATTCTTGGTTGGCAAATTGTTTTCTCTCTATATTTTATATATGTCATCCCATTGTCTGCTTGCCCAGATGGTTTCTGCCATGTAATCAGAGCTTAGTCTTATTTTTGCCCTTTGTGTATGACTTTTCATTTTTCGCAAGCAGCTCTCAGGATTCTTTCTTTGTCTTTGGTTTTAGCAAGTGTGATTATGATATGTCTTGGTGTTTTTCTTTTGGGGTATATCCTATATGGGGTTTGTTGAGCTTCTTGGATGGTCAGCTTTTCATCTTTCATAATATTAGGGAAATTTTCTGTCAGCAAATCTTCAATGGTCCTCTCTGTGTTTTCCATTTTCTCCCCCTATTCTGGAACTGCAATCACATGCAAATTTTTGCTTTTGATTGTATGCCACATTGTTCTCAGGGTTTCTTCATTCTTTTCTCTGATTTTTCCTCAAAGTGGTATCCAAGGATTTGTCTTCAATTTCTCTGATCCTGTCTTCCACGGTTTCAAATTTGCTCCTAAAACCTTCCATGGCACTATTTCTGAAATCTTATTGTTTATCTTTTGTATTTATAATTGCTGTTTTTGTATGATTTCTAGTTGTTTATTTAGATGTTTTGTTCCTGTATTATTTACTTGAAATGTTCCATTGTCTTTTCTGTGACTCTGTCTGTATTTTCCATGAATTTGTCTACTTTATCCTTATTTTTTACTGTATTTTCCTTCATCTCTTGGACAACCCTGAATATGAGAGTTTTAAATTTCCTATCAGGTAGTTCCAGTACCTTTTCTTCTACTGGAAGGTCATTTGGCATTTTGTTTTTGACACTTTGTGGAGTCATCCTGTTCTTTTTTTATATATGTTTTGATATTGTCTGCTGTCTTTGGGACATTCAGAAATTATTTTCTTCGTTTATGGACTATAGACTTGTTCCTTTCATCCTGCTTGTTTGTTTTATTTGGTTATGTCTCAGCAGGTGGGCTGGGCATTCTTTGTTCATCCATGGGTATGATACTTTTCACCAACTTGTCCAGGTGGGCAAGGCTGGTTGCTCAGTTATGGTGCAGCCGGGCAGGTCAGAGGAGGAGGAAGTGTGGGAATGGATCATTTGTGGCACGTACTGGGGCTGACAGGGTGGGGTTGGGGGCAGTGTAGGGCGGGATCTGGTGGTCCACACGTGTGCCGCTTGGGGGTATGGCACTCAGTGTGCAGTGCAGTTAGGCAGGAGGAAAGGGGGAAGATGTGTGGAGCTAATTGGTTGTGGGAAAGAAGGGAGAGAGGAGAGAGAAACAGGAGCTGAAAATAAAAATAATAATAAAAAATAAAAATAAAAAGCTATAGGAACAGCACATGCAGCCAGGTGGTTGGTAGAAAGGAAAGGAATGAAGGTAAAGAGAGACAGGAAACTGAGAAAGAAGGAAAAACACTTTTTTTAAATGCCCCAGGGAGCCCACCAGTGTGGCTGTGCAGACCAGGGAAGCTGTGTGCTGGTGGCTCCCCAGCCAAGTTGTGTGGCCCAGCTTGTCAAAAAGCAGCGCCTATGGCACACATGGCCAAGTGGTTCAGAGAAAGGAAAGGAAGGATGGTAGAGAGAGACAAAAAACCAAAAACAAAGGGAAAAAATGCCCTGAAGGAGCCCACTAGCATGGTGGCATGGATTGGGGAAGCTGTGTGCTGATGGCTCCCCAGCCAAGTTGTGTGGCACAGCCTGTCACAAAGCTACAGGGACAGACATGCAGTCAGGTGGTTGGGAGTAAGGAAAGGAAGAAAGATAAAGGCAAGAAACCGAGAAAGAAGAAAAAAAGGATAAAGAACCTGAGAGAAAAAAAAGAAAAAATAAAATCCCTTGAGGGCGCCCACCAGCGTGGCATCTCAGACTGAGGAAGCTGAGTGCCAGTGGTTCCCCAGCCAAGGGGTGTGGCACAGCCTGTCAAAAATTGTGGACACAGCACCTGGAGAAAGGAAAGGAAGGAAGGTAAAGAGAGTGAAGGAACCGTGAAAAAAAATGCCCCATGGGTGCCCACCAGCATGATGGCAATGAAGGGGAAGAAGCTCTCCAGCCAAGCAGTGTGGCATAACCCATCAAAAGCGGTGGAGACAGCACCTGGAGAAAGGAAAGAAGGTAGAGAGAATCAAGAAAACAAGAAAAAAAAATGGCCTGAAGGAGCCCATCGGCATAGTGGTGTGGATGGGGAAAGTGGCCCCCCGGCCAAGCTGTGCAGCACAGCCCGTTAAAAAGCACCAGAGATGGCACATGGCGCCAGCTAGACAGGTGAAAGGGAAGGTAGGAAGTGAAAGAGGCACAAAACAAAAAGAAGCCAAATAACAACAACAAAATGGCACTGAAGGAACTGGCCAGCAGGGGTGGGGTGAATCCAAACGGCAAGGAGCTGATGTCTCTCCAGCTTAGGGACCCATGGCCAGCAGGCCAGCAGGAAAGCGGCAGAGGCCATGCAAAGGAAAGAAGGGTGAGAGGTGGGAAAGCATGTATCCCTGGTTACTGGCTGCTCTGTCTCCTCCTGGGAGCTCCATGAAGTTAGTGGCCTTTCCTTACTCCTCGTCTGCCCTTCTTGGTGGCTGAAGGGTCCAAGATGGCATGTCTGTGCCACCTTAGCTGGTAGGGGACCTCCACTCTGTAGCTCTCCTCAATCTCTGTTCTCTGTCAGTTTCTTACTCCATTTTGTGCTTGGTTGAGTTCTTTATACCTTCATTTGACGCTTAGGTTTCCAGGATTGACCATTTTAAGTGTTAATTATTTAGTTTTTCGGGTCTTTGCTGTAGAGGGATGGCGTGGTGCTTCTGTCTATAGTGCTATGTTGGCTCTACCTCTGATTATATTCTTTATGTTGTATATCTATTATTGCTATCCTTTTCCAAATTATTCCACCATCATTAACATAAACTCAGTGCCCCCTAAACAAAAAACTCCTCTTTTTCCCCTCCCTTCTACCCCTGGTAACCACTAATAAGCTGTAGTTTCTATATATTTGCTTATTTTGTATAAGGGAGAAGATACAGTATTTGTCCTTTGCAACTGACTTATTTTGGTCAGCATAATGTTTTCGAGGTTCATCCAGGCTGTGGCGTGCACAAGGACTTCATTTCTCTTTACAGCTGAGTAATATTCCATTGTATGTTTGTACCACACTTTCTTTATCCATTAGTCTGTTGATGGACATTTTGATTGTTTCTACTTTTTAGCTATTGTGAATAGTGCTGCAATGAACATTGGTGTATAGGTTTCTGTTCATGTACCCGGTTTCACTTCTGGGTGTACCCGCAGGATTGGGACTGCTGGGTCATATGGTATGCTCTACTTTTTCAGGAACTTCCAAACTGTTTGCCACAGTGGCTGTACCATTTTGCATTCCCACCAGCAATGGGTGAGAGTTTCAGTTTCTACATAACCCCCCCCCCAACACTTACTGTTTTCTGTTTATTTGATCACTACCATTCTCATGGAGGTGAGGTGGTATTTCACTGTGGTTTTGACTAGCATCTCCCTAATAGTTAATGCAAGCCCTGGTGGTGCAGTGGTTAACAGCCTCGCTGGTAACCAAAAGATGGGCAGTTCAAATGCACTAGCCGCACCTTGGAAGTCCTATGGGGGCAGTTCTATTCTGTCCTATAGGGTTACTATGAGTCGGAGCTGACTCCATGGCAATGGGTTATGGGTTAACGGCTAATGATGCTGAACATCTTTTCATGTGCTTGTTAACCATTTGAATATCCTCTTTGGCGAAATGTATGTTCAAGCCCTTTGCTATTTTTTGATTGAGTTGTTCCTCTTTTTGTTGTTAACTTGTAGATGTTTTTTATATGGTTGGAATATTAGACCCTTATTGGATATATGTTTCCTGAAAATTTTCTCCCAATCTGTAGGTTGTCTTTTCACTTTGTTGATAAAGTCCTTTGATGAACAAAATATGTAATTTTCATGAGGTTTCATTAATCTATTTTTAATTTTGCTGCTCATGCTTTTGTTGTCACTCCTGATACCTTTTTAACACTCTTCAGTATCCTGGACGTCTTCCATTGGTTACCCTCTTGTTTGACAAGGTCTTTTTTAAAAAGTGATGCCCATAACTGAATGGAAAACTTCAGGCATTCCCTGACCACTACAGAACCCAATGAGGCTATTTACTCCTGGAGCATACTGCATTTCTTTTAACACAGCCTGATGCACGTGAATTGCATGCTTAGTAAGAAAGGAGGTGGAAGGATATAGTTTGACGGGACAGAACCAGGATTATCACCTGTCATTCTATTGTTACAGAATATCTGTGAGAGTGATTTTGATAGGTCTTTAGGTAAAGGAAGCAGAGCTGGGGAGATGACGGTTTTCTCAGAAAATGACCATCTTGAGAGAAGGTGCTACACTGACAATGGAATAAAACTGCTGATAAAGACATCTGGAATGGGGACAACCGTGAAGACAGCAGGTGGGGAAACGGAATAGGAGGGAGAGAGAGCAAAGTAAGGTCAATAATGAGAAAAGAGTCTAAGGTTTTCTGCTTGAAGAATGGGATGAGTGAAGTGGAAAATTCAGGTGAACAGAAACAATTATTTCAGGTTGAAAATAATGGTAAACGTGATTTGGGGAGTAAAGTTCTCTGGGTTCTTTAAGGACCTTAATTGGTTTGACTTCTTGTTTTGCATCACTCACAAATAATACTCCGTGAACCAAATTTTAATCACTACAAAGGAGATATCTTAACTATGTTTTAGCTAATTTGTTTCCTCACCAGTTATTTCTGTTCCATAGTTCCACAGGCCATAACAATAAGTCTATTAACTCTGCAACCGTCTAAGGATGTGAGAATTTGTAGCATATTAAAACTGTCTCCTAAATGCCAGATTTGATTTTCCATCTTCGTTGTATTTTGTTTTTATTTCTCCATGCAGAATATTGCCCTATTCTGTGAACGGGCATTTGAAATTAAAGCAAGACCATGAGATGGTGGAGAGGGATATTTTGAAGGAGAAATTAACTTAATTCCTAAGAGGAAATGTGCCATATTCAATGAATGAAAATATATCATCCTATTTATCCTTCTGGTGCAGAATAAGGGGGCATTATTCACATAGTTCTCTTCTCTATTAAGGAAAGTGAAAACCAAGAAAAATAAAATCTTAATAGTTAATATTTAGCTCTCATATTTCTTATAATTCATGCTGACAGTTGAGTTGGGGCTAGAAATAAATGAGAAGGCTCTAAATAGGGCTTCCATAGCAGTCTTTATTGACACCAAATAATCCTCGGATATCCACCATCTAGATTATAGTAGAATACCACCCAGGAACCAAAAGAAATACACCATTAATGAGAACCAAAACAGCGGCAAAATCTCATTTTTTATATTTTCTGAGACTAATAAGAATTTTATAGAAATTAATTCATTTATTTTTACAGCTTCCTAAAGAGGAACTTTAAATATAAAAGGAATAAATTATAAAAGCTAGCATCTATCAAGACCTTACCTCGTGCTAACTTCTGTGCTTAGTGAATTACGTGGATTGACCTGCTGCTCTTTAGACCAACATAATGCATCCTTTCTGAAGAAGAAAAGACCAGGCAATCTGCTCCCTGAAAGATTTCAGCCTAGGCAATTTTGGGGCAGTTTTGCTATGTTCTATCAGCTGCTAACCAAAACGTCAGCAGTTCGAATCCACCAGCTACTCCTTGGAAACTCTATGGGGCGGTTCTATTCTGTCCTATAAGGTCACTATGAGTTGGACTCAACTTGACAGCCACAAGTTTGGTTTTCTTTTTTTTTTTTAATAGGGTCGCTATGAGTCACAATCGACTAAATGGCACACAAAAACAATGCATCCTTAAGGATCCCTGGTGATGCAATGGTTAAGTGCCGGCTGCTGACCAAAATGTCGGCAGTTCAAACCTACCCAGTGGCTCAGTGGTAGAAAACAGCTGTCGATCTGCTCACCTAAAGTTTATAGCCTTAGAAACTTTACGGGCCAGTTCTACTCTGTCCTATAGGGCTGATATGAGTTGGAACCAACTTGACAGTACACAACCAAAACAACAACAATGCATTCTTGCCAAAAGACCTAAGAAAACAGTATTTCAAAACTCTTATACCACAATTCATCATTAAAATGACTTAATGCGATAACTAAGTATTGCACTTCATTGTAGTGCCTCAGTAGCCTATGGCATCTTTGTATTAGATTCTACAGCTTCATCATGCTAAGTCAGCTCAATGTTTATAAGGTTTGAATAATGGCTTAAAGGTGTTTGAGTGGCCAAATATGCTTTTATTGTTTCTGCTGTCAGGTGCCATCAAGTCAGTTCCAATTCTTAGCAACCCTATTTACAGCAGAACGAAACACTGCCTGGTCCTGCACCATCCTCACAATCATTGCTATGTTTGTGCCCATTGTTGCCACCACTGTGTCAATCCATTTCTTTGAGGGTCTCCCTCTCTTTTTCTGACCCTCTACTTTACCAAGCATGATGTCCTTATCCAGGGACTGGTCCCTCCTGATAACATGTCCAAAGTAAGTGAGTTGAAGTCTCACCATCCTGGCTTCTAAGGAGCATTCTGGCTGTACTTCTTCCAACACAGATTTGTTCATTCTTCTGGCAGTCCATGGTATATTCAATATTCTTTACCAACACCATAATTCAAAGGCATCAATTCTTCTTTGGTCTTCTTTATTCAGTGTCCAGGTTTTGCATGCATATGAGTCCAAGAATACTGAATAATTGTTGCAGGCAAAATCCACCTGTGGATGCTTAAATTAGTAATGAAAATTTAAACAGACACAGGATACTTTCAGATTCTCGACGTATCTCCCTCCAAATAATTATTAATTCCAAAGGGAAAAACAATTACTTTACAATGGGAGAAACTGGCAGACACCATTTTAACCAAATGATCAAAGTTGGTTTACACCCAGACAACTTTTCATAGGTGTATGGTTTACCCACTATGAAATTACAACTAACCAACCAGTTGTCATCAAGTCAGCTCTGACTCATGGCAACCCCATGTGTGTCAGAGTAGAACTGAGCTCCACAGGGTTCTCAATGGCTGATTTTTCAGAAGTAGATTGCGAGGAATTTTTTCAAGGCACCTCTGGATGAACTCGAACCTCCAGCCTTTTGGTTAGCAGCTGAGAGCACTGATCCTTTGCACCATGGAACATATATAATAGGCTTGAACAAATAAGTAAATACATTGTGGATATACCCTCTAAGTTGATGCACTGAGAAGGATACATCACCCATATGACATACTTCCCAAAAATAAATAATCTTGATCTAGTCGTGAGAAAATATCGGACAACCTCAAATCGAGGGACATTCTACACAAAAACTAACTGGTACCTAAGTCATGAAAGACCAATTTACCATGTAGAGGAGAATAAGGAGACATGACAACTAGGTGTAATGTGGGATCCTGGATTAGATCCTGCGACAGATAAAGAGTATCAGTGGAAATATTGGTGAAGTCTGGATAAATCTGTAGTTTAGTTAATATTATTGTACCAATGTTTATTTCTTAGTTTTGATAAGTGTTATGTTATGTAAGTGCTATGTTGTATGTTATATAAGATGTTAACACAAGTGGAAGCTGGGTTTTGCTATATAGGAATTCTGTTACACTTTGCAACTCTATGTTTAAGTCCAAAATTTTCTCAAAATAAAAAGTTAAAGTATCGGTGAGGTTATGGAGCAATGGGAACTCTTATACAATGATATTCACCATCAGTATAAAATGTAAACGGTTATAACCACTTTGGAAAATCACTTAGCAGTCTCTTTTCAAACTCACTCTATCTACCTATGCCCTATTATGTATCTTCTAAGGATATACCACACAGATCTGTATATATATATGTGCTCCAAGGGATATGCACAAGAATATGCATGACAACATTACAAAAAATAGCAAAAAGCTAGAAGTAAACTCAATGTCCTTCAGTAATACAATGGATAAATTTTACATTCATATAATGAAATACAATACAGCAATAACAATGGACAATTTACTGAAACCACTCATGAAACAACGCGGATGACCTCACAAATGTGATGTTGAGTGAAAGACACTGAACACACAAGAATATGCATGGTATGGTTCCTTCTGCATATTCATTTACGTAAATTCAAAACTAGGCAAACTAATCTATGAAGCTAGAGATTAGAATAGTGGCTACCACAGAGGAGGAGGAGAAGTGTCATGATTGGAAACACACACAGGAGATGCTTCTGGGACGCTTTTAATCTTCCAGTTGCACAGATGTATCTGTTTTGTGAAAATTCACCAAGCTGTACACTTATAACCTGTGTACTTTTCTATATGTATGTTATAATTTTTAATAAAAATAAAGTTTATTTGAAAGCAAAGGATTCTTTCCTCTGTTGACAACAGAACTTAGGAATGCCAGTATGGAAGCTGGTGATCGTTTAGGAAACAATTTCACAGTATAAAAAATAAACAATTGGCATAACATAGTTTATAAAGAAAATGTTCTACATTCTACTTTGGTGAGTAGCGTCTGGGGATTTAAAAGCCTGTGAGTGGCCATCTAAGATACTCCACTGGTCTCACCCCTTCGGGAGCAAGAGAGAATGAAGAAAACTAAAGACACAAGGGAAAGATTAGTCCAAAGGACTAATGGACCACAACCACCACAGCCACCACCAGACTGAGTCCAATACATCTAGCTGGTGCCTGGCTACCACCACTGACTGCTCTGACAGGGATCACAAGAGAGGGGCCTGGACAGAGCTGGAGAAAAA
>NW_004444007.1:6565384-6582617 GCF_000243295.1 Trichechus manatus latirostris
ACTTACTGGCTTGACAGAGACTGGAGAAACTGAGAGGATGGCCCCTGGACACTCTTTTAGCTCAGTAATGAATTCACTCCTGAGGTTCACCGTTCATCCAAAGATTAGACAGGCCCATAAAACAAAACGAGACTAAAGGGGCACACAAGCCCAGGGGGAAGGACTAGAAGGCAGGAGGGGACAGAAAAGCTGGTAATAGGGAACCGAAGGTCGAGAAGAGAGAGTGTTGACATGTCATTGGGTTGTTAACCAATGTCATAAAACAATATGTGTACTAACTGTTTAATGAGAAACTAGTTTGTTTTGTAAACCTTCACCTAAAATACAATAAAAAAATAAATAGATAAAAATAAAATTGTATTTATGAGGTTTAAAACAAAAAGTAAATCTAAAATAAGGGACCACAATAGCATATAAATAGAGGACAGATGGTCAAAATGATTCTAAAGTCATAATGTTATTGAAATTTAGGCAATAATTGATTAACCTTTGTTAAGCATGAATGAGGAGCCCTGGGGAGGCAGTGGTTAAAGCGCTGGGCTGCAAGCCGAGGTACTTTGGTAGTTTGAACCCACCAACAGCTCCACGGAAGAAAGATGTGGCAATCTGCTTCTGTAAAGATTATAGCCTTGGAAACCATACGGGGCAGTTCTACTTTGTCCTATAGGGTCACTCTGATTCGGAATCAACTCAACAGCAATGGGTTTGTTTTTTTTTGGTTTAAGCATGAATGTTAAAATATTAAGAATAACTACTAAAGAAGTCATTGTTGTTGCTAGTTGTCATTGAGTTGATTCTGACTCACGGCAACCACAAGTGTGCAGAGCAGAAGTGCTCCATATAGAAATAGATTTTATATGCCCAAAGAAGTAGAAGAGGAAAATGGAATAAGAAAACAAGCAAAAATTCAATCAACAAAAAGGTAAGGAAAAAAAAAAAAAGAAAAAGTGAGACAACAAGAAAGACCAAAGCAAAATAGTAGAAACAAGTCCAAATGTCAGTAGTCCTAATACATATAAATAAACTGAATTCTTTTCAAAGAAGAGGAGAATGTTCAGTGTGGGGAAAAAAACCAGTCACATGCTGTTTCCAAAGAGACACATCTAAAATATAAGATGTTAAAAGATTGACATTAAAAGGATATAAAAATATATACCTACCAAGTAATCAAAATAAAGCTAGGATATCTGTATTAATATCATGTAAAAAAAAAAATTCACAGGAGTTAAACAGGGATCACAACTTAATGATAAAATCTCAAAGATATATTTTAAAATATACATTTTGAAATTTAAACACACACACATAAAAATCCTGGATCAAAGAAGAAATCATGATAAAATTTTAAACTAAACAATAATGAAAGTATTTCATATCAAAATTTGTGAACATAGAATTTTGAGGGAAAGTTATATTCTTAAGTGCTCTAAATGGATGAGGCTATAAATTATTAGCAAAGAATCTATTTTAAAAAGTTAGTAAGAACCACAGAAAAAATTTAGATCAGTTATGATAAGAAGTAGGTGGTGGTAGGGTCTCAAAAAGGATTTTGCCACTAGTTTTTATTTTTGAAGAATGCTGAGTATCCATAGAATCGCCAGTTGTTGAAGAGAAGTCAAAGATATGAAAACCTGCTCCTGCTTTCTGGAAAGATTATACAAATCACAATGAAAAGCAAAGATTAGCAGTTGTTGCTGTCGTAGTTGTTAGCTGCCGTGGAGTTGGCCCCTGACTCATGGTGACCCCATGTGTTACAGAGTGGAACTGCTCCATAGGGTTTTCTTGGCTGTAATCTTTATGGAAGCAGACTGCCTAGGTTTTCTTACATGACACCGCTGTGTGGGTTCAAAATGCCAACTTGTAGGTTAGCAGCCAATTGCAAACTGCATTGCCATGGGGACAGGCTCAGGTAAGTAAGAAAGTGCAAAGAATTTTCTGTGAAGAGATCAAGGATGTGGGAAACTTTGTTTACCGTGATACAGCAGTCCTAAAAGAAGGAAAGAGAATGGTTGGGAAGAAACAAAGAAGTGGAAGGATGAATCTGGGAAGAAACACATGACAGTACTAGAATGAGAGAATAATGAGAGGAAAAGACATTCGAGACTTTCATCTGGACTTTGGCCAAGAAAAAGGGAGCATGAGGTATGAAGGCATTTTCTGCCCTTAAGGTTCTAAATGAAACTCTAGAGGAAAGTTGCTTTAATGTTCCTGAAGGCTAAAGCTCCTCATATGTTGTACGACTAGTAATTCTGGCAAAATATAGCCTTTGGCCAAAGTTCCAATAAAACATTACTAAAAATGACTAAGGACTTTCTGAAGTCCTCCTGGCCAAAGGCAGCAAATCACAGAATTTTGGCCACACTTGGAATCAGCAGGAGACTGGTTTGGTCATACATCAGAGGAAATCCACCCCTGCTGTGAAGTGATGGTTTAACTGGTTTCTAGGAACATTTTCCAAAGTGAACCTCTGCTAAAAGAGGACTCTGGCCTTCACTGATGGAGTTAGTTTGCATTGTCCCTACCAGTTGTGTGGTCTAAAACAAACCAACAAACAAAACCCAACCTGTTGCTGTTGAGCCGATTCCAACTCATGGCAACCCCATGTGTTACAGAATAGAATTGTTCCATAGGTTTTCTTGGCTGTAATCTTTATGGACACAGATCACCAGAACTTCCTCCTGCAGCACCACTGCGTGGGTTTGAATTGCCAACATTTAGGTTGCTAGCAACTTAACGTTTCTTAGCTTTTTTTTTTTTTTCTTTATATGCAAAATTTTGAAAATGATACAGGGTTCTTGAGATGATCCTGGATAATGTACAAAAGTGTCTGCCATGCATAGTAAGTAGTTTATAAATTGTAACTATTATTATCCATTACCTCAGACTGCCACCATACCTACAAATTACAAGCTTACCTAAGTGCTTTTAAAATCAGCAGTCTTTTCTTACTCGGAAACATGATAACCCCTACCCTTAGTCAGAGCCCATCAGATCAGTGGTGTTTCTTGCTTTGCTGCATCCTGTTGACCAGTTCCAGCTTCCTCTTCTAAGTTGCCTCATGCTGCCATCTCCCCATGGGAAGTGGTTGGGATGGTAGACAGCTTTTTACGTGGCCCTTTACATGCTTGCTCTAATTCTTTTATGCCACTCTCTGCCTTACTCTCTTTTATCCTGCTCTTGATTCATTCATTTATCAAACAATTATGGAGTGCCTAGGTACTAGGCTGGACACTAGGGACACAAAGTTGATAAATGCACAGTTGTGCCCTTAAGGATATCATAGTGCAAGTGGGAGAAACAGATGTGAACAGATAACTACAGTGCAATTAAACCAAAAAACCAAACCCGTTGCCATCATGTCAATTAGGGAAGTGCTAATAGAAGTATTTCCATGGCACTTTGGGAGCAGAGATGATGAAGCAATTAAGTCTGCTGGGGCCAGACAGAGGAGATTTCCCAGAGATATCTGAGCAGCTTTTTAGAAGATGATAAAGACAGCCACCAGTCTATGAGGTGGAGTTAGGATGGGGAAGGAAGATGAGAGGAAGGTGGAGAGTTGAGAGCCTAGGAGATGGGTAGAGGATGGGGGAATTCCAGGAGAGAAAAGCATAGACGTTGGCTTAACTATAGAATTTTAAGGTAGGGCTTATGGAAACAACAAAAAAAGAGAATACAATTCAGGGAAAAATAAAATAATATTTCCCAAATATACTTTGCTTGGATGAGAAGAAGTTTTTGTTTTCTTTTTTTAAAAAATATCTAAACTTGCCCAAGGCAGGAATGTATGTGTTCACTGTAATGCTTACTGAAGAGACAAAATCTTTAAAATTCATATTGTACTTTATGCTGTGGGGAACAGAAATTAGCAGGGCACATTTAGGCATCATCTAGGAAAGTAGGGTTAGTGTAGTTTGAGTTAAACATACTTTCACTGACCATTTTTCCACCTGCTCTTGTGGTACAGGCAGCACTCTCCTCTCCTTACAAGAACATATCATCGTAAAGGGAAAAAAGGACTAGCTCCCCCTCGAGGATGTCAACTTTGGAAACCCGATGTCTTTATCTGCAGCTACAATAGCTTTATACCCCTTCCCAGTTTTGGAGGAAAAAATGAAATAAAAAACAACAACAAAGCTCTCGCCACCTCTTTTGTCTTCACAAAATGAAACATTATGGCAAAGTAGGCACAACCCAGTGAGAGCAGTCAGCAAATATGCAACCTCCTCACTTTCCCTTTGACTCACCATTGCAAGACCAGTGGGCTACAAGGGCGTTGCAGTTGGGAAAAGCTTTCCTTAACAGTTATTAGGAAGGAACTTCCAAAACTCCAGGCCTTGAAATATAACTATATTATAGGATAAAATGTTCTAGGTGTGTTAAAGAGCAGAAGAATAGTAATAGTGAAGAAAAACAGACAAAAATTCATTTCTGACCCCTTGCCAGTTTCCTTCCCTGTCCCTACAGTCTCCCCCTCCCCCTGCCCTAACTCTTACAATTTACACAGCTCCTAGGGTTTGTATCAACCATCTCCTACTCCTGACTGTACAGATATAGAAGAAGAAAGACTTCTCCCTGAACCCAAAACTCTTCACTCTCCTTGGCAGGTAGACTTCATGTTCCAGACCAAAGCAATAAGAGAGAAAAGACAGAGTACATTTGTATATAATTTTTTCACACATATTTAAAAGTCAAACAACCTAATCCTTAGCTATTATTTAGGGCAGTCTTGTGTGGGCAGGGTTATTTTGGATCTGTTTCATCTTGGTAAAAGACTGATGTTATCAATAATACTGAATATGAGAAATGTGTCCATTTTCCAGATACAGTATACACCATGAACGCATCACATTGCTCTGTTGTATGGAGTTTGTACTCTAACATTTACGTAGAGATGGTCAACAAAGATTGACCCTATTCAAATTTTAAAGTGTCAGAACAGGAAAGTGCCATAGAGATCATCTAATGAAAAAAAAAAAAAAAAACTCCTCATTTTATGTGGAAATTGGAACCCAGCGAGGTTAAATGAGTTGGTCACTGGAACTTGATATTTAATATCAGAGAACAGTAAATGGTTTAATGTTGTATGAACTACAAGAGTCTCCGTACACTTGAGGGGTGTGCATTTTAATTACTGTAAAGCTACTCATGATCACAGAACAAATATTTTCTTACTATTTTGTAAATAACAGTGCACCCTTTTTATCTCCATCAGCTCCAACCACGTGGTACTATTTTGCATGCAGACCACTCGGGCTGAGAAGCATTAAATTTAATTTGTGCATAAGTTGAAGGTGGAAAAGCGTGAAATTAACTTGACGCATTTTTACAGCATTTTCTATCTCCTAGCTTTTCTGAGCCTTTCCAATCCAGAATGATTCAACTGGTTATATCAGGATCTCCCCATCCCTGGAGCTTCCCTCTACTCCCTGTTCAGTGAGACTTGAGAGCATCTGCATACGTGTAGCCCATTCTTCCTTAACCAACAGACAACCCAGCTGAAGGAAATACTGATGTATTTGGCTTGGTATTTACTTTGGACGAGCTTCAGTTTGTGCTCAAGGTTCACTCTTCTTGGTGATTCATCTCTTTCAGGAGTATGTGTGTGTAAAACAGCCAAAGATGAGTCAACTCATTCAAGAAATCATTCGGCATGGTCCAAACAGCTTGCAAAGATTTTGAGGAAAAGCCAAAGCTTTCATAAGGCTATAAAGTAAAAAGCAACTTATCAGCAATAGGTTGCTAGCATATAACACCTATAAACTTGCAAGGTTATTAGGGCCACACCTCAGCTTACGGAGTTGTAATATTATGTATTTTATCAATAAAGGAAGCACTTGTGCACACTAGAACAAGAGCTGACTGAAGGAGAATTATCTTTAGAATGAGAGAGGCAGATGAAAATGAGACTGGGGGTTGCCTACTAGAAATTTCATTTAGTGACCAGTTGTTGAGTGTTATAACCAATATCAGAGCCAAGCAGAGTAGTCTCTCACTGTTAAAAATCCAGGAATATGCTGTTACCAATTCTGTTCATCTTCTGATATAATTCAAATACCATGGTTCTACAGATATTTTGAAGTTTTTTCAGATTAGTTTTGTAAAGGGATGTATTTGCAGTGTTGAAGAAGGTTGATAAAAGCAAAAAGCAAATGTACAAACATCACAAACTGAAAATTCTACACTATTCCAATACGTCCATTATTATTTAAAAGGTTAATAATAATCAATGCATATTTTGTGTACATTTACAGATATAACCAAGTAGATTTTTTTTTTTAATGTACCCATTTAAAATTTCCTCTGCTCAAGACCATGTATATTTTCCAGTGCTGGGAAGTTTTACTTAAAGGAAACTCTTTTATCATACTAAATAATTTATCTCCCTTTTAAGAGAAAATAAGGTCTTTTCACCCCAAGAACTTGTACTCCACCAATACTCAACACAAAACCAGGTCACTTGCATTGATTGATTCTTTATGCTGTACATGAACATTTCCATGGGTGGTGGGCTTTGATGGGGCAGGTTTTATGCAGTCTCATGCATTTATATTTGATAAATATAAACAAATGGATGCTCATTGGTTCATGCCCTGATTCTAACAAACTTAAAAAGGCCTTTCTGAAAGGAATAAACAAAATGATTCAGGCTGATTGGCAGTGTATTTCAACGAAAATTTAAAGGGACAAATAATAACCCTACAAATTGGGAAAATAGAATCAGTGCCTTTCCATCCACAAGGGAAATATAAATACAGCAAAGAGCTAGAAAAAGTGGAAATGGGCACAACCGTATGCTGGGGAAGAGTGTAGATTTATGTCATGGATTGAATTGTGCCCCTCAAAAATATCTGTCAGCTTGGCTAGGCCATGATTCACAGTATTGTGTGGTTGTCCACCATTTTGTCATCTGATGTGATTTTCCTATGCGTCGTAAATCCTATCTCTATTATGGTAATGAGGTGGGATTAGCAACAGTTATGTTGATGAGGCAGGACTCAATCTACAAGATTAGATTGTGTCTTAAGCCAATCTCTTTTGAGATATAGAGAAGTGAGCAGAGAGACATAAGGACCTCATACCACCAAGAAAACAGCACCAGGAGCAGAGCAGGCCCTTTGTGCTGAGAAACTCCTAGACAAGGGGAAGATTGATGACAAGGACTTTCCTCAAGAGCTGACAAAGAGAGAACGCCTTACCCTGGAGCTGGTGCCCTGAATTGGGACTTCTGGCTTCCTGGACTGTGAAAGAACGAGTTTCTCTTTGTTGAAGCTATCCATTTGTGGTATTCTGTTATAGCAGCACTACATGACTAAGAAAATGTATTTGTCCTTTAAAAAAAAATTTAACGGAGAAACTCAAAAAATAGGGATTTTATCTCATTTCATAAATGAGAAAACTGAAGATGTGAGACATTGAGTTACTTGACAACACTTACACAAATAGGAAATAAAACTAAGATTTGCACCCAGATGTAACAAACTCAATTCTTATAAGATTAGGAAAGGTGTCACAGAGAAGATTATACCTTTGCTGAATTTTAAAGGAAGAAGAAAAGCCTCCACCACTCGTCTGTCAGATTGTCATATTGTGGTGGCTTGCCTGTTGCTGTGATGCTGGAAGCTATGCCACCACTATTCAAATACCAGCAGGGTCACCATGGTAGACAGGTTTCAGTGGAGCTTTCAGATTAAGATAGACTAGGAAGAAAGACCTGGCAATCTACGTCTAAAAAAATTGGCCAGTGAAAACCTTATGAATAGCAGCAGAACATTGTCTGACATAGTGCCAGAAGATGAGCCCCTCAGGTTGGAAGGCACTCAAAAGATGACTGGGTAACACCTGCCTCCTCAAAGTACAGCTGGCCTTAATGACATGGATGGAGTAAGTTTTGGGGACCTTCATTTGCTGACGTGGCACAATTCAAAATGAGAAGAAATAGCTACAAATATCCATCAAAAATCAGAATGTGGAATGTACAAAGTATGAATCCATGAAAATCAGAAGTTACCAAAAATGAAATGGAACACATAAAGCTTGACATCCTAGGCATTAATGAGCTGAAGTGGACTGGTTTCTCATTTGAATTAGACAATTACATGGTCTACTATGCTGAGAATGACAAAACTGAAGAGGGATGGCACTGCAGTCATCAAAAAGAACATTTCAAGATCAATCCTGAAGAACAACATTGTCAGTGACATGATAATATCCAGAGGCTTACAAGGAAGTTCAGCTAATACAACTATTATTCAAATTTACATACCAACCAGTAATGCTAAAGGTGAAGAAATCGAAGATTTTTACCAACTTCTGCAATTTGAAATTGATCAAACATGCAATTAAGATGCATTGATAATTACTGGTGATTGGAATACGAAAGTTGGAAACAAAGAAGAAGGATCAGTAGTTGGAAAATATGGCCTTGGTGATAGAAATGACACCGGAGATTGCATGACAGAATTTTGCAAGACCAATGACTTATTCATGGTAAATACTTTTTTCAACAATGTAAACGGCGACTATACCCGTGGACCTCGCCAGATTGAAAACACAGGAATCGAATCAATTACATCTGTGGAAAGAGACAATGGAGACATCAGTGTTATCAGTCAGAACAAGGCCAGGCACCGAATGCAGAACAGACCATCGACTGTTCATATGCAAGTTCAAGTTGAGGCTGAAGAAAATTAAAACAAGTCCATGAGAACCAAAATGCGACCTTGAGTATATCCCACCTGAATTTAGAGACCATCTCAAGAATAGATTGGATGCACTGAACATTAATAACCGAAGACCAGGCTAGTTGTGCAAGGACATCATATATGAAGAAAGCCGAAAGTCAAAAAAAAGACAGGAAAGAAAGAAAAGACCAAAATGGATGTCAGAAGAGACTCTGAAGCTTGCTCTGAAAGTAGAGAAGCTAAAATGAAGGGAAAAAATGATCATGTAAAAGAGCTGAGCAGAATATTTCAAAGGGAGGCTCGAGAAGACAAAGTAAAGCATTATAATGGAATGTGCAAAGACCTGGCATTAGAAAACCAAAAGGGAGGAAACACTCTTGGCATTTCTCCAGCTAAAACAACTGAAGAAAAAAATCCAATCCTCGAGTTGCAATATTGAAGGATTCTATGGGCAAGATATTGAATGATGCAGGAAGCATCAAAAGCAGGTGGAAGACCTACACAGAGTCACTGTACCAAAAAGAATTGGTCGACGTTCAGCCATTTCAGGAGGTAGCATGTGATCAAGAACCAACAGTACTGAAGAAATAAGTCCACAGCTACTCTAAAGACACTGGTGAAAAACAAGGCTCCAAGAATTGATGGAATACCAACTGAAATGTTTCAACAAACTGATGGCAGCACTGGAAGTGCTCTTACATATGCCAAGAGATTTGGAAAACAGCTACCTGGCCAACTGACTGGAAGAGATCCCTATTTGTGCCCATTCCAAAGAAAGGATCAACTCTGGCAGGGATCATAATAGAGAAATGTAGAAAAATGTAGAACAAAATTCAAATTTACAAAAAAAAAAAAAAAAAAACAGACTTCCTGGTCTGACACAGACTGGGGGAACCCCCGAGACTATGGTCCCCAGACACCCTGCTAACTCAGAACTGAAGCCACTCCTCCAAAGTCCACCTTTCAGCCAAAGATTAGACAAGCTTATAAAACAAACAATAACACACGTGAGGAACGTACTTCTTAGCTCAGTCAAGTATGAAACCACATGGGCAACACCTGTGCAAAAGCAAAGACAAGAAGGCAGGAAGGGACAAGAAAACTGGACAAATGGACACGGAGAACCCAGGGTGGACAGGGAAAGAGGGAGAGTGCTGACACATTCTGGGGATTGCAACTAATGTCACAAAACAATTTATGGATAAAATTTTTGAATGAAAAGCCAATTTGCTCTGTAAATTTTCATCTAAAACACAGTAAAATTTTTAAAAGAAAAAATCCTGAGCAAACCACTTTATATCAAAATGCAAAATATTAAGATTGTAAAATGTTATTGAGTGGAATGTGTTAAGGAGCAAGATTATAGAATCTTTGTCTCTAGAGGACATTTCACTCTCCATTGCTGGAAAATAATTTTGACATCTATGCGGTTGACCTTATCAGGCTTCCGTAGGTTGTAAGCACTATGCAGACAGACACAGTAGCTTTCTTAAGTCTTACAGAGTATCTTAAGAGTTGTTGTTAGGTGACGTTGAGACGATTCTGACTCATAGTAACCCCGTGTGACACAGTAGAAGTTCCCCAGAGGGTTTCCTAGGCTGTAATCTTTATGGAAGCAGATTGCCAGGCCTTTCTCCCATGGAGCCAGTGGGTGAGTTCAAACTGCTATTCTTTTGATTAGCAGCCAAGTGCTTAATTGACGTTATCTAAAAATGTTGATGGCAACAATGAACAGGATGACTTCTGCTCCCTCCCTCAGAGAGATGCTGTGAAAATTGATGACAGACAACGTGTGTTAAGTGCTTTGAACTCCTTTGGGGAAGATCATATAAAAAATACTTTCATATAATAATGCTTTTGTCTAAGTATCTAAGTACTTGTATATTAGATGATCTTAAAATACATAGAGAGGCATTAACTTCTTCAAGATGCAGACAGATAAAGTTTATGATCAGCATCTGTGTCTGAACTTCAAGAAGCTACTTGGGTTGGGTCCAGTGAGCAAACACTTGACTTAGTAGTCCTGTTTTTCATTGCTTACAAGTAGCAAAGTGATCTAAGTTTCAGGATGTCACCTCCAGAGCCAATAACCATGATAATGGGCAGTCCTAGACCCATGCTCCTATTATCTTAGGTGACCTTCAGGTAACTATGTGGCAGAAAACTATAACTAAGTTGTAATAATGCCATGGAACTGAATTTTCCATTAATGCTGTCATACATTGCGGAGTATTTTCCTCAAATACTTCTGCTTTTTTTTTTTTTTTCCTAATTGAATTTGTCACTTTTGGAGCCAGAGATTCTTTTATTGATACTGTTATTAGCATTTGCATTCCTATTTTTTAACTCCCATTTCAAGGCATGCCTTGAAAGCATTTTGTTGAAAACAGTTATTTGCCATGTTTAGAGTGTGATAGTTTGGCAAAAGTGAAAAATATCTCTACCACATTAGTAATGTAAGGATAAAAATGTATTTTATCACTTTTGAGTATATAAACTTGCAAAGAACATAAAATTAAATAATAGAACTAAGAGGAGGCATAGTCTAATGGACTCAGAAGAGAATCAGGAACCAAAAATATCCGTGTTCCAACCTTGGCTTCAATACAGCATCCTATGTCCTTGGTTCTGTTCCTTTCTGTTGGTGGAAAAAAGAACTTAAAAAAAAAAGTACTTCACTGTCACTGTGGTAGAAATAGGGGAGGGTGGTCCAAAACATGACAGACAGTTCAGTGTAATTTACAATACAATTCCCCTTAGCTATAACTCTGTTTGATTTCTATCCATTTCTGTCACAGACTTGACACTCTCTGCTCATACTCCTGTAATTCTAATTGCTTTGTCTGTGTACCCTTTGAACTCAAATGCTTTCTGGGCATAAGTCAGTCATTCAAAGGCCTTAAGTCAAACACCTTTGCTCTTATTACTACAACAGTAAAATAACCGGTTGCCGTTAAGTCAATTCCAACTCATAGCGACCCTATAAGACAGAGTAGAACTGCCCCATAGGATTTCCAAGGAGTAGCGGGTGAATTCGAACTGCCGACCTTTTGGTTAGCAGCTGAGCTTGTAACCACTATGCTACCAGGGCTCCTCTACAACAGTATGCAGTTATATATTTTTTAAGATACAACTAGTTCAGGCATCAGTGTATGCATGCCTTGTGGTCTTAAGTTTCTCTAAGGGCTTGAACAGGTTGAATATATTCTATTACATACAACCACCATCTGTGATATCTGGCCAGGAAATAAAATGCATGGCATCTCACCAGCAACTTGCATAAACTTGTCATTTTAATTAGTCTCAGACCATTTGTGTGAGGGTTTACACATCACCTCATGGAAAAAAAAAATCTCGTATCAGCAAAACATTCCAAAAACAACTTGAGGACAGGAACCACGTGCTGTTTCTCTATATTTCCAGAATCTAGCAAAGTGCTATGCATATACCAAACCCACTGCCGTCCAGTCGATTCCAACTATAGCGACACTGTATGACAGAAATGAACTACCCCACAGGGTTTCCAAGGAGCTCTGGTGGCATAGTGGTTAAGAGCTTGTCTGCTAGCCAAAAGGTCAGTAGTTTGAATCCACCAACCGCTCCTTGGAAACTCCAGGTGGCAGTTCTACTATGTCCTATAGGGTTGCTATGAGTCGGAATTCACTCAATGGCAAAGGGTTTGGTTTTTTTTGGTTATAGGGTTTCCAAGGCTGTAAATGTTTATAGAAGCAGACTGCCACATCTTTCTCCCAGAGAGCAGCTGGTGGGTTGTAACCGTAGATCTTTTGGGTAGCAGTTGAGCACCACCAGGGATCCTGCTAGGCATATAGAGAGGGCCAAATAAGTGTTTGTTAAATTGACCTGAATAAGTTTCTGTGCGAAATCAGTTGCCTCTCCTTCTGCCCCTGTCCACTCCTCCCAAAGGCTGAATAACATCAGAAGGCTCTCCTTCTCTCTTTCCACAGTTAATGGGTATCTCAGATAAGTAATAATATTTTTCCAGGTCCTGGTTAGTGAAAAATTAATGGGTAAGGACCAGGGTGCACCTCCTCTTTCATAGGTGTGGCTGCCATTGCTGTTATGTTAGCCACCACCCTGCAACCCTGCCACCATACATGGGCTGGACCATGGACTGGCCACTTCTGCAAGACAGGCCTTCTCCAGATGCTGCGTCTTGGCTGATGTTGTTGGTAGATGCCGTCAGTTCTACCCCAGATACACGGTAACTCCATGCACAACAGGATCAGACCATTGTGATCCATAAGGTTTTCACTGACTGATTTTTTGGAAGTAGACTACCAGGCCTTTCTTCCTAGTCTGTCTTAGTCTAGAAGCTCCTTTGAAACCTGTTCAGCATCATAGCCACATGCAAGCCTCCACTTGTGACAGATTGGTGGTAGCTGTGCTGAGGTGCATCAGTGGGGAATTGAACCTGGGTCTCCTGCATGCAAGTCAAGAATCTACCCCTGGATCACTGCTACCGCATCTTGGAGCCCTGAAGAAATCAGCTGCCTTCCCTTCTGCCCCTCTCCACTCCTCCCACAGGCTGAGTAACATAAGAAGGCTCTCCTTCTCTCTTTCCACAGTTAATGGGTATCTCAGAATTTCTTTGTGCAGACACAGAAAACCACCCTCAACTACTACAACCTTTCTCTACCTTTTAAATTAACACTAGTAACCTTTCACTGTCTCCCCTATTAAATGGAAAGATTGCTGTCTCCACCATGCTCCTCAGGCTACCGGTTCAACTCTCTTTGTGGCGGAGGCTTGCTCTGCAGTGTGAAAGATATAATTTCAGTAAACCACTTCATCTACTCCTCTAAAATATCATTTTATTTTAATTTTTATTTAAAGATACTACGATATCTCTTGAAGATAAAATGGGCACATACTTCCAAATTCACTCATTTTTAAAGCTCAGGAGATTCTTGAGGTTCTATATGTAACCTTGGACCACTAGGAAATAGATTTTTTTTCCCCAGAACATTCCTTCGTTGGACCTCTTTCTTTCTCTGTCTCATCCAAATGAGACAAGGGCAAAAAGTTACTGTCTCCAGGGAGCTTGGTTTTGCCAAATGTGCAAGTAGAAAGCCTCACATAAAACTTCCTTTCTCAGTTGGAAAAATGAACATAATACATGCTATTTTTAACAGGAAGTAAGTTGTCTGGGGTTCACTTCAGTGTATAAGCAATGAAAATACGGGGATTCTGTTTCAGGTCAGGAAAATTCCTTAGCTGTTTGCCAGTTCAAAGTTTCTCCATGTAGGGGATCTTGGTAAGACAGGGAGTTGGAGAAGAATTCAGAAACTCCTAACTCTGCCAGATTATTGTTTTCTGGCACAGTTAGAATTTTCTCCCATAAAGCTATGTACCTAGGTGTTAGCTTCAGAGATGATAAGTTCACAGTAGAAAAAATAAGAATAGACAGAGCTCTAAGCTTAGTGGGTAAAGAGAAACAGATTAAAAGAGACAACATCTCAATTTGAAAATTTTTGGAATAATGAACTTTTAGTCATAAATTCTCTTTGGAAGAACTTTAACATTTTTTTTTCATTTCACATTTTAATAAGTAAAATCCTCTTTTATTTTCAGCATCCCTGGGTGGTGCAAACAGTTAACATGCTTGACTGCCAACAGAAAGGTTGAAAGTTCGAGTCTACCCAAAGGTGCATCAGAAGAAAAGGCCTGGCAATCTAATTCTGAAAAATCAGCCATTGACAACCCTATAGGGCACAGTTCTACTCTGACACACATGGGGTTATCATGAGTTGGAGTCGACTTGATGGCAACTGGTTAGGCTCTTGTATTTTCAGGATGGGGCCTAAGACTGAGAGATGGCTGCAGAAGAAAAAATAAATGGAATATGTGTGGTATAGGATTTTCACTGAGTTTGGGACAATTGACTGATCAGGCATCCTAAAAACGAGAACATGGGTATTTTAGGTCTGACCCCAGTGTAAACAAAACCCATTGCTATGGAGTCGATTCCAACTCATAGCAACCCTATAGGACAGAGTAGAACTGCCTCATAGGGTTTCCAAGGAGCTGACGGTGGATTTGAACTGCCGACCTTTTGGTTAGCAGCCAAAGCTCTTAACAACTGAGCCACCAGGGCTCTGATTCCAGTGTAGAAATACATTAATATAGATTGTAGGAATATATTAATATAGATATGGAAGTAAAGAAATGTAATAGCTAGAGAATAAAGCTGAAAGTAATCACAATCTGTTAAGCATATACGGATCAAGAGAGAGATCTAGAGCCAAAAGGAAGTAGAAATTTAAAACTATCACTTCAGTGTCATCCAAGATGTTCAAAACATAGGCTTACATAAAACTAGAGATCTGGCAAAAATTAAGAAAGGACATTAATCACAGTATGACAGGCCACTGACTATTGTTCAAGGTTTCAGGTATCTTGTTACAGGAAAAAAAAATCAAAGACTTAGAAAGGTACAGAAATGGAAACAAAATGATAAATGGTATCAATGTTTATAACTATGAAGAGAGGATATTAAAATCAGTTTTATGTTCATTAGAAAGGAAGAGATTAGAAGGAATAATTACTGAGGTGTCTAAAAACTCTGACGAGTACTGAGAAAGGAGAGGCAGGAAGTGGCTCAAAAAGTGAAAGAGGACATGAGCAAAAATGAACAAAGGACTGTGCATTAAAGGAGATACAGAAGTAACTTGTTTGCATAGTAATTACTGTGGTCTGCAGAAAAGGTTAGTAGTATCAGAAGCATAATATCCAAACCTTGAGTATATTTTTGCAATGAGTCACGAGTTCTATTTTTTTTTTTTTTTTTTTTTAGTTGGGGGAGAAGGTAGAACTCTATAAGGCCCAGAACCAGCACAGAGGGATCAATGTATTTAGGAGGACAACGTGGCTGCTTTCCTTCCTGAAACACTAGCTGCTCTCCCTCATTAAGTTAACACACTGATCTGGCAGAGCCACATCCTGGAATCCTGAAAACATCAGCTTCCATCTAAACTTTTCATTTCTTACATGCTCAGTCTGGCTTAGTCAGCTTGATGGCAAGTTTGCAATATTATAAATATGCATATGGTCTGGTATCTGCCACCCATCTTATCCTGACTTATTTGCCTATCGGAAAAAGCATAAGCCAGATAGGATGTGCAGCTGGGAAAAGCTCCAGGGTTGGAATTCAGGTTCAGTCTTGATAAACGTCAGATAACATCAGCTGCTTATCTAAACTGGTCAGCCCCATAGAGCTTCTGACCTTTCTCCAACCACATGACTAGGTCTTATCCTCTGGAGGTAGGGTAAACTCAAAAAGCAACCTACCCCAATACACACCTTTACTGTAATTTGGCCAATTATCGTTAAAAATATTTTGACACGCAAATGTTTCATAGTATTGTTGTTAGTTGCTCTTGAGTAGATTCTGACTCCTGGTGACCCCATGTATGCAGAGTAGAACTGCTCCATAGGGTTTTCAAGGCTGTAACCTTTTGGAAGTAGGACAGTAGACCTGTCTTCCGAAGCACCTCTGGGTGAGTTTGAACTGCCAACCCTTTCGGCTAGTAGGCTAGTGCTTAACCATTTGCGCCACCCAGGGACTCCTCTCATAGATTCCAAAAAAAACGAAACCTGTTACCATCAAGTCAATTCTGATTCATAGCAACCCTACAGTAGAACTGTCCCATAGGGTTTCCAAGGCTGTAATCTTTAGGGAAGCAGACAGCTACATCTTTCTCCTGCAGAGCTGCTGGGTTCAAACTGCCGACTTTTTGGTTATCAGCCCAGCACTTAACCACTGCACCTCCAGGGCTCCTCCTGTCAGATTCCAAAAAAAAAACCAAACCACTGCCATAGATTGCTACCCCATAGGGTTTCCAAAGCTGTAAATCTTTAAGAAAGCAGACTGCCACATCTTTCTCCCGCGGAGCTGCTGGTGGTTTCCAAGAGCCAACCTTTCGGTTAGCAATTGATCGCTTTAATCACTGTGCCACCAGGGCTCCTTTCTCATAGATTAAGGGCAAACAAATTCTTGCTTTTCTTGTCTATGTTACACTCTCCTAAGGGAACTCCCTGAACATTAAAATATGTAAAAATCCAAAAATAGCCTTACCACAGTAGATGCTTGAGTCACCTTCAGTCCATCTACAAGGTGGTAATTGGTTTCACCAGAAGGAAGAAGTTTTCTTCCTCCCTTCAGAAGTAATCCAACCCTCCTGCTTCCTCAAGATGTTGCTCTATTAAGTTTCTCTTCTCTTCTGAAATATCAATCTCTTTTTCTTCAACCTATAAATATGCTCACAAATCTTCCTTATTTAAAAATAAAATTCTCCCCTTCTAGTTACATCACTACCCCATCTTTTTATAAAGAAAATTATCTCACTTAAAAAAGTTACAAAGTACAAGATAAACATTCAAAAATCAGTTGGATTCCTATACACCAATAAGGAGAATGATGAAAAGGAAATCAGGAAAACAACACCATTTTCAATAGCCCCTAAAAAGATAAAATACTTAGGAATAAATCTGACCAGGGATGTAAAAGACCTATACAAAGAAAACTACAAAAC
>NW_004444007.1:6582717-6602221 GCF_000243295.1 Trichechus manatus latirostris
AAAAAAAAAAAAAAAAAAAGTTACAAACTCATGACCTCTTCTTTCTCATGACCCCCATAGCCCATTAACTCCACAACCTCTGCAGTTTGGCTTCTGGCCTCGAAACTTTACTAAAACCTCTTTGGCAAATTCTCCAGTGACCTCCTAATAGCCAAACCCAATGGACATTTTCCATGTGGGATCTTTCTACAGAGTTTACACGCTCTCCTTCAAACTCTTGCTTTTTTTTCACTTCAAAGATAATAATGCCTCTCCATTGTCTTTTTACCTCTCTGCTTGCTCCTTTTATCTTTTTCATTGATTCCTGTTAACTCTTTCCACTCCTTCAAGGTTGATGCTCCCAAGATTAACCCTTGTCTTTGTTTCTTTTCACTCTACCATTTCCAATGGGCTTCTTTGTCCACTCTCTAAAGTTTTCACCCATATCTCAAACCTAGGAAATCTGTGTCTCCATTCCAGATCTTTGCCTGAGTTCTAGAGCCACATGTGAAACTGTCTGACTGCCCTTTACATATTCAAAATGTGTTATGTCCAAAATTTTAACTCAACCTTTAACCCCTTTGCCAATCTGCCAATCTCTCCTCAATTACTTCTTTTCATAGATGTAGAGATAATCTTCGAAGCTTCTTTTTCCTCAACATTCGAATCCAATTGGTCAACAGTTTTAATGCATACTACTTTGGCATATTTTTAGATCAAGCTTCCATCTCTCAGCTTCATAGCCTTAGTTCAATTATCCTTCACTTGACCTTTTACAACAGCTTCCTAACAGGTATTTCAGGCTCCAGTCCTCTTCTCTCCTCTACCCATTAGCAAAGCTTTCTATAAAGTTAATCTGACCATGTCACTCCGCTGCTGAAACCAGGCCATTTGCTCATTATCTACCAGAAAAACATTCTGTAAACTCTGTTTCCATAGTCAATTTCATCCCTACCATTACCTCCCATGTGTCACTCAGCTTTCTTTAAATGTCCTAAGGACAGTATACCATCTTGTGCCCTGATGATACTGCGAAGATCTTCCTCTGCCCAGAATACCCTTCCTCCCACCTCCTCCTTACCTGGAAACCCTTTCTTTACGCTTCAAGGCACAGTTTAAATATCATTATTGGAACACCTTCCCTGATCCAATCCTCTCTATGCAACACCAGGCAGAGTTGAAATACTTTGAATTACACTCCCATAGCATTCTGTAAAAGTCTCCAGGATAGTTTGTATCATGTATGATTTGCAAGTCTATCTTCTCAATTAGACTCTGAGCTCCATGAGGTCAGGGAAATTGTCTCACCTCTTTGGCCTTCCCCAGTAGAGTGACTGGTGCATTGTAGATACTCAGTAAATGTATACTGAAAACAATAAAGAGTTTTGTTAACTGCTTCCCATGGGGCTAGGTGCTGGTGGTTGGGGAAGAAAGTCAAGTGATTGCTTCTATTATGAAAAGTTAAGAAGAAAGTGGCTTTGGATTACTTTCTCTAAGCTGGCTGGGAAAATTCTCATGAATTTAACCCACTAGAAAAAAGTTTTTAGTTCCACACTCACCCTCCCCCCAAAAAAGTACAAAAAAACTCGTTACTGAGTTAATGTTTACTAACTGCCACAGAAGGTATTTTAGAGGTGTCTAGATCTGAATTTTCTTAGAGAATTTTAATAGTAGCAACACATGTGGTATATGCAGCATTTTTCCTAAGTATTTCCATCTTTATCTTGGCATATATTTTCACAATTCTAGCCAGAAGATATGAGAATATACTGAGATTTTATTTAGCAGATGAAGAAACCAAGGACTCAAGATGTTAGGCAATTTTCTCAGAATTATACAATGTGTCAACAACTGACTGGTATCCAGTCTCCTAAATTCATGCTTCATGTTCTAGCAACCTAAATTTGTTATCTTCTTTCTGAAGGGTTCCTTTGATTGACTAGAGTTGCATGTCATATCTTACTTTTATTAATGCACATATTTTTTCATGCATTCATTCAATACACAGATTTTATTAAGTACTATTCTGTGAGTTGGAATTGACTTGATGGCACAAAACAATAACAACAACAATGATGAAATAGAAAAAATAAAAGCAGGCCTGACCTTGAGTTCTTCTTAGACATATGCAAATATTCCAATGCAGCAAAGCATAATGAAAAAAGTTCTTGGAGTCAGGAGACCTGGGCTCAATCCCTGCTCTACCACTTCATGGCTAGGTGATCTTGGGCAAGCCACTTAACTCTCTTAACCTCAATTTTCTCGTCTATGAAATGGGAATAGCAATACTCACATAACTGACTTCATAAGGCTCTTGTGAATGAAGCATGTGGAACCACTTTGTCAAGAGTAAATTGCTATGTAGTGGTACTGGAAACCTTTATTGAGTGTTTACTATGTACAAGGTCGTGCTCTTAGCATTTTAGAGATTTCAACTCATTTTAATCCTCACAATGATTCTATGAATTAGGCACTATTATTTTTCACATTTTACAGATGAGAAATTTAAGGCATGCAAGAAATAAGTAACTTCCCAAAACCACACAATAAGTAAGAAATGGAGCTAGGATTGAACCCAGACACTGAAATGCCCAAGCCCACCTCTTACCCACTTAACTATGCTGATTCACAAAGTAGGTCACTGAGTAATTTTATGTTTTAGACTTTTATGGTGTATTAACCCATTCAATAGCTCTTTATGTGTATTATCTCACACAACCCCTTCTATTATTCTACAAGTTTACCCAGAGTAAGTAAATAAAGACAACCAAGTCCCATGCTTACTCCTCTAGCCTTTTCTGAACACAGCAGCCAAAGTGAGACCTCTTTGATCAAAATTCATTAATGCTTCCCATTTCACTCAAAGTAAAATCCAAACTCTTTGCTATGGCCTAAAAGATACTATAGATCTCACCTCTCCATTCTTGTCCTACCAGTCAACTCACTCCTCTCTTCTAGCCACACTGGCCTCCTTGTTGTTTCTGAAAAATGCCAGAAAAAAAACCTCTCGTTTCAGGTCCTCTGTCTCTACTGTTCTCTCTTCTTGGAATGTTCTTACCCAGATAACCCCAGGTATTCCATCATATCAGGTCTTTGCTCAAAGAATAACCTATATCATAGGCTCCTTCTTCGGCTATTCAATATAAAATAGGAAGCACCACCTCCTCAGCCACTCTCTAACTCTGTACCCTGGTTTTATTTTTTCTTCATAGCACTCATCATTATATGATATATTTTACCATGTCTAACGTGTAACAAAAGGCCCCAAGCTGACAAGTTGTGTGAACAAACGATTCTGTGCCTTCACAGTGTTTATAATCTGGAAAAAAGACAAAGGAAACATATTAGAGGTTCCTCAGAAATAGCTGACAGTAACAAGAAAAATTCTGGATGGTATACTCTTTGACTCTACTCTTCCAGAACTTTTCCAGAGCTCTTGATATAGTCCTCTAATATAGAATACAGTTGAGTAAATATGACCAAATAAGTATATGAATATAGTTCTCTCCCACAGAAATGCCTTTCTTTTCTTTCCAGTCAGATAATCACTAACTTTATTGTTGTTGGCAACAAAGGATTGAAATTCACCTGAGGCCAAGTCAATTGTGAACCAAGAACAGGGCTTGAGGCATATGGAGAATGGGTTCTTTCCATCTCTGATCTAATTTTATAGGATGTTTTTGTTTAATTAGAAGTTAGAATGCAGTCATATTACCGAAATACCTCATTAATCATTTTTAATCAAGGAGAAGGTAGACTCTAACGATTAATCTATTGATGTTCCCTTTCTTTTCCTTTAAAAAACATTTATCTGCCTCTCTATTTCATAGTACTATACAGCAAGTGGTGGCGTAGTGGTTAAGAACTTGGCTGCTAACCAAAATGTTGGCAATTCAAATCCACCAGCTGCTTCTTGGAAACCCTGTGGTGCAGTTCTCCTCTGTCCTGTAGGGTCGCTGTGAGTCGGAATCAACTCGATGGCAACAAGTTTGTTTGTCTGCTTGTGTGTTTGGTATATAGCAAGTTAGGTGAGGAGCAGATGTCTGAATAAGGAAATGCTAGTGCAGAGTATAGCACTGGGGAAATCTCTCGAGAGGGAGTGTTTGCAGAGGTTTCAGAAGGACCGTGAGTAGGCAAGAGGTGGAGATACTAAGCTTTTTACTGGTTCTAGTTAAACATTTACCAGTGTCCACTGTATTTGACAGCCCTGAAAATGTATTGTAGTGGTGTTATAACCATTTCAAGGAAGAATTGTTCAAAAACCAGAGAACTGGAACAGAGATCTCTGCTGTTCCCTAGTTAGGTCAGGTACCTCAATTTCTTTCTTTTATTGGAGGCATTATGAACCAGAGGGAAAGCATGGGCTTTGGAATCAGACAAAATTGGTTTTAAGTTTTGGCTCTACTGCTTACTAGCTGTGTGATTTCAACTTGTCACCTAACCTTCCTGAGCATGTTCCTGCATACATAAAATTGCATTTATAAAACCTGCACCCTTTGACTTTTGTGAGAATTCAATTTAATTATGTAGTAAAACACCCAAATAGTCTCAGGACATAAGTCAATTTTCTTCTCCACCCCCTTCCTCTCTCCCTAAAAGAAAAAACAATACACTTCCGGCTAATTCTTGGTAAAGGATGTAGCTATGAAAATGCCACTTTATCGTTTGTTTTTTGAAAACAAGATTTCAGATGGTTCTCTGGAAATGCCCAGGGATTTGGGGGATTCGTGAACTCTGATAAAAAGGCCTGAGTGTCAAATTATATGGTTAGGGGTTAATGAAAACTGCATTTACCTTCTATACACAGAGGAAAGCATTTAAGATCCAGTGGATGGTACGTGTCCTTGAAGCATCCATTCCTTAAATTTGGTCAGTAAAGTAGGACTGCTCAAATCTTCAGCTTGTAGGAGGAGATATAAGATAAAATACAAGAAGAACTTTGGTGTAAAGAGGAGCCGAAAACAAGATTTGCCCCTAGGGAGCGTCAGCTCTCCTCTGTCTGACTCTTTACACTCACACACAAAAAAATACTGAGAAATTTCAAAGTGACTGGGTTAAAAGAAAACTTTAAAACAGCCAGGGTACCTACAAAGCAATCCCTATTCTGCCCTGAGTTATGTAGAGAGCAGCTTGGATCTTCACATATCTAATACAGTGTCAGAGCCAAGTCAGTCCCCGGATTGTCATGAATCTTGCATGAAGGCTAAGTGTGGCTTCATTCTGTCGCCATTTGAGGGGTAGGAATAGGAACCCCAAGCTTAACCTGGTGTCCTGTTTATGTCTCAAGGGTGTGGGAACCCTTGAATGAGCTTCTTTGCTTGCCCAGTTTATATTCCCAGAATGCAGTGGTGACATATGTACCAGGAGATGCCTAAAATAGAAACTCTAATTCTAAGAGGGGAAAAAAAAATAGGATGTAATTTTACAAGGAAGAAGAATGATAACAACAGTGACAACAACGAAAACTATAAAGCTGTATGAAATACGCGTTTTCTTGAAATCATGTCCCTTTTGGAAAGGAAATTGAGCTAAGTCCTATTGTTGAATTTATTCCATTTAAAATATGTCTACAGACACAAAAGAAACCCCGGTGGCATAGTGGTTAAGTGCTATGGCTGCTAACCAAAAGGCTGGCAGTTCAAATCCACCAGGCACTCCTTGGAAACTCTATGGGGCAGTTCTACTCTGTCCTGTAGGGTCGCTATGAGTCAGAATCAACTCAACGGCAACAGGTTTGGTTTGGTTTTTTATAGACACAAAAATAATTTTAAACTCTAATTTTAAAGAATTTTATCTCAAACACTCTATTTAAATATGTATTCCGCCACATTGCATACCTGTTGAAACTGAAGGACTTGATTTGTGTAATCTGTCACTTACTCTAGAAGCACCCAGACACATTGGTGACACCATGGAAGTGTCCTAAGAATATATCCAGCAGGATAAAGATTTAAAAAAAAAAAAACTTGGTGTATCTCTTTACATCAAGTGTATCTGCAATTTCTATTTTCATAAAGGAGAAAAGTAGGATTAGAGGCCACATTAGTAAAGAATGAGATTCAGAATAATCATAATAGCTTACTATTGTATAGCATCTTACAGCTTATTTGAATATTTTTTTCAGTGCAGTGCATTTTCTCATTTCTACATTTCAACTCTGTGGAGTAAAAGTTCCTTTTTACAGGTGAGGAAGTTGAGGCTCAGAGAATTGAAGGTTCTTTGCCAAGCACCATGGCTAGAAGAAAGTAAAGCTAGGACCAAAAGTCAATTCCTCTCACTCTTTGAGTAGTTTCTAGAGCAGAGGGTCAATGAGGACGGGCACAGTATCCAACTTAAATTATTCATTATGTTAAAGCTACTTGTGCCCAGGCCCTCTAATATCTGGGCATTTTCTGTTCTTGCTCTATACTGTAAAACTAATATACTTTCGAAGTTTATTATTTTCTGATTTGGGGACAAAAGTAAACATATTTAGTGAAAGGGAATTTTATAAGATTGTTTTCAAAGCATTATTTAAACTTCTTACAGCTTGCAATGTATTTTAATTTTATTGGACTTCTATATTTTTAATAACTTAATTACTTTAAACGATGCTTTTTATATATATTTCTGACCAGAAGGTGGTGAGTTTCTGTTTTTTGAAAGTTATCTCTGAGTCCAGGATGAAAAGATTTATAATTTTTCCCATTGGTATTTACTATGCTAGAAAGAAGCCTATTTTTTTTTCTTTCACTCAAAATAAACAGTTTGCCTTATCTAGTAGGATATCTGCTTGTTAAAACTTGTCTTATGCTTTGGAAATCAAAATTAGAAAACTGAAAACATTTTTTCCCAGAATTTCTAAATTTATTTCATGGTTAGCAGAAGTCTATCTTTCACGGAGTCCTTGGGTGGTGCAAAAGTTAATGCACTTGGCTGCTAACCGAAACGGTAGAGGTATGAGTACACTCAGAAGAGCCTTGGAAGAAAGATCCAGTGATCTACTTCTGAAAAGTCAGCCATTGAAAACCCTATGTAGCACAGTTCAACTCTGACACGCATATGAATTGACTCCGTGGCAACTGATATATGGTACTCTTGTACAGAAAAACAAGCAAGATGGAATGAATCACGTTTATATGGCCTTTCTAGTCATGGTCTTATAGCTCCCACAGAATGATTGGTTGGGACTATGTAAACTGAATGATTTATGGTCTACCAAGGGGATTGGTCAGTTCATGGTCCTGCTGGGAGGGTCATGCCTTGAAACTGACAAGGAGTAGGCTTATATAAGGGTTAATCTCACAGAGGTTCAGGGAGACCTCACTACCATCAAGAAAAGTCTGGAGTGGAGCATGTCCTTTGGACCAAGGCCCTGGAGTCCCAGCGTTGACAACCTCCTAGACCCAGAATAAAGACTTATAACACTGAAGATTGCTAGAGACAGCGGTGGTGAGCTTGCCAGCCCATGGAGCAGGTGGCTGCAGTGGGCTTGACAGCTCATGAATCGAGAGCTGAGCACCCTCAGGCAGGAGGCTTGCCAGCAGAGCTAAAAGAGCTGTAACCCTTGCTTGTGCAGGGCAAGAGAAGCCAGAGTGTGCCCCGTGCAGAGGTTGCCTTGCAGGATACTGTGCAGTCTAACTGAAAACCAAGCATTCTATGAAGGATTCAGAAAATGTATAGTCTGTGGAGCTATGTCTGCCAGTCTGTTTTCCTTATACATTTTAGTTAACTAGGACGCAGGGCATAAAGAAGTGACATTTTCTTTCTGTTGTTTAATTATTTTCTGAGAACCTACTGCTGATCCCCATCGTTTGCATGCAGGATTTGTACAAGGTAATTCCTACAGCAGGGCAGAGCCGCATGCCTCTGGGCAGGAGGCTTGCAAGCTAAAAGAACCTGTAACGCTTGTGAAGTGCAAGAGAGCGTGACCTATACAGGGGTTACATGTCTCCCTCCCGTCCACTGGGCAGCAGGGCCAGGGTAGTGTGGTGGCAAGAGAGCCTGCAGGACCAGGTAGCAAGGCAGGAGTCAACAGCAGAGGCCAGCGAGGCCTGGCGACAGAGCAGAAGCCTAAGGAGCCATGCAGGCAACCCACGCAGCATGGTGGTATCTGGAGGCAGTGGTGATGTGAAGGCAGCATCTGACCTAAACCACAGCTACCAGGCCAGCAACATAAAGATGGACATGGGTAATTTGGGGAGGAGTAAATGATTCCCTTTTGGGAATTTGTTGTTATTGTTTACTGTTTGCTTTCCATAAATAATAATAATGGCTTTCACTTTGCCAACAATGTGTGTCTCATGTGCCTGGATTGATCACAGATGGATATAGCACCCATGGAATGGTTGATGTCAGTGGGTGTACATGCCTCATTCCTAGCAGTCTTATGGCTGGCCGAAAGTTTGAGACACAGCCTATCTGCATGTGCAGTACAGATAGAGCATACAACAAGATGTGGTCTAACTGAAAACCAAGCATTCTATGAAGGATTCAGAAAATGTATAGTCTGTGGAGCTATGTCTGCCAGTCTGTTTTCCTTATACATTTTAGTTAACTAGGACGCAGGGCATAAAGAAGTGACATTTTCTTTCTGTTGTTTAATTATTTTCTGAGAACCTACTGCTGATCCCCATCGTTTGCATGCAGGATTTGTACAAGGTAATTTGTCCAACTGTTAACTCCCTCTCTCCTTCCCTCTCCTTTTTTCTAGTAGATTTGATGAGATAAGCGGTGGCAAGAAGTAAAACTCTATTGAGAAATGAGGAAGAAGAAAAGGAAACATCTCTAGAAAATTATGGGAGGATCTATTTCAAAATATTATACATGATAATGATCAGAACTTAAAATATGGAGGAGGTAGCATCCAAACTGCCACTCAAGAACTTTCTAATAAATAGTGGATTGGCTATCTTGACAATTGGTGAATATCCTAAGCTTTCACTTACTATTTAAGTTTATCAAATAAGAGTCAAGCGCTATGCCAGGTGTGACCACACAAAATTAAGATGGCTCATTGTCTTCCCTCAGGAAGCTCACAACCTGTCATGCAATATTATAAGTGTTATGCTAGAGATTGGATGAGGAAGAGCTCTTAATCCAGCCACCGGGGAGAAAATTTATGGCTAGACTAGGAGCTCCTTAAAAACAATGGCCATGTCTTCATCACTTTGATATCCTCAGTACAAGCACTACATCTGACATCTGATAGAGCCTCAATCCAGTTGATGACAACCTGAGCTGAGTCTTATAGAATGAGCATGTGATATGAATAGGAAATGGCTTCTCACGTATGCCCAAGAGTAGAGACTGTAGAGCAAGGTGAGTTCTATATATGGCTGAAATTTGGGGTGTCAATGGAGGATCAAGAGCAATGAGGCTAGATAGATATGTAGGAGCACATCTTGAAAATGTTTGTAGGTCATGTTAAGAAATATAAACCTTTTTACAGAGAAATGTCAAAATTATTGCTTTTAGAGGTTGAGTAAAACACAATTACAATATAGTAGATGCATAAATTACTGCTATGAGAGCACAGAGAAGAAGTAACTAATCAAACTTGGCAGTCCAAGAGAACTTACCAAAAATATGATCCTTGAATTATGGATAGAGAAGAAAGTAAAGAGAAATTATCTTCTAAGAAAAACAAAATGCACCTGGGAAGATCTAGAGGCATAAAGTATCACAGTGATTAAGCAGTCCTAGATGGTTGGAGCCATAGGTGATGAAACTTGAGGAGTGAAAGTGAGAGTGGTTCCTGCATGCTCAATTAAGTTGTTGAACTTCACCCTTAAAGAAATGGAGGACCATTGAAAGACTTTTATCAAGGGAATTATATGATAGAGAAGTTTGTGTATGTGCTGCTGAGGGCTAAGAAAACCAGTGAAGATGGTTCTCAAAGGGACAGTACTACCCCAGGAAGAATTCTGAAAATTGTGGAAAGTTTTTGATGTCATGATGATTAGGAGGCATTATGAGGATTTAGTAGGTAGGGGAACAGGGATGCTGGAGATTTTGCAACAGCTGCAGTCCCGCCTAAGGAAGATTGTTCCTGTATCTGACACTGCTTTCTAATGTCCCACTTGACATTCAAAGTAAGCGAAAAACCTCTTCTTAATGATCTGAATTAGAATCTAATGCTGTTTTACATATTAAAACAAAGTGTTTATTATTGTTTTAATATATGCTGAATTTTTCATGAATGCAGGTACTATATAAATTAAGGGAAGATTTCACATTTTATTTCTTTGGAACTTTATCAAGAGTTCTTCACCATTTCAGAGAAACCATATGACCAAAGAAACACCGCCTGTCACCAATACTGCACACCTGTGTCAATAAGTTATGGTAGTTAGTGCTTCTGTGTATAGCACAAGCTTCCAGACATTGGCTTAGACATCCTTTCTTCCCCAGTAGCCTTCCTTATGACTTAGTCCCAATTCCAGCCAAAAGACTGTCAAGGGGCAACTCACCAGGCCCCACCCTGCCCTCTATAAGGAGTGGTCTTAAATAGAGGAGGTCTAGAGGTCCCACGAGACAATGTAGTAGAAAGTTCTGAACTGGGAAGAAATGTGGATTTGAACAGTGGTTCTCAAACTGGAGTGTGCATCAGGAGCAGAATCACCCAAAGGATGGAATTAAAAGGCAAATTCTCAAGTTCTTCCCTCTAAGAATTTGGGTCAACTGGCCTCCAGTCAGGTCATGGAGTCTGAATTTTTAACAAGTGCCCCAGGGAACTCTGTTCCAGATGTGCAGACCTTGGAACACCCTTGGAGAACAACTACCTTCGGTGATCTCAGACATCTCTTCTGAACCTAACATTCTATGACCCGATGAAAACTTTGGTAATGGAAGTGAGAGGCTTCCCTTCTTTCCCAGTTTAAGACCACCAAAACTCTGAGCCCAACCATCCTAACCTTGACTCAAGCATAAGTGCCCATGTGAGTCACATGATTATTGCATTAGTGATCACACAACATATGCTCTAAGCAATTGATAAAGTTAGCCACTTTTTCTTATTTGTTGTTATGTACACAAAATACCACCTGTAGTATTCACAGACATCAATGAAAAGGTAAAATGTCAAAAAAAGACTCCAAATGTGTAATGTGCATAATAGCAGGTGTATAAGAAATAAAGTTTTGACAAACTGCACTGAAATTTACTCCATGACAAGAGTGGGGCATTTTCTCCACGGCTGTCATAGATTTCATGGATTCTGAGAAATCCAGCCATTTTTAGAAATCCCATGAAATTTACCTTTTCACTCGAATCCACATGAAATCAAAATTTTTCCCTACTAGCCCCCATAAAATTGGCACATTTCCTCAGAAGACCCCATGAAATTATAAAGAATATTGCAGATTCTTTGCTCCTAGCCCTTGCTTCACATCTTAAAGAGACAGTTTATACTGAAGAATTATTCCAAATTTTCTGTTGATATTTACCTAAAATCACTATGAAAAACAATGAGGCAGCAGTTATTAAATAGACAATTTCCAATTCAAGATAGAACTTGAGCCTACTTTGCATAACCTGCAAATATAAGGGAAAACTTCTTCAAATGAAAAGTGAGTGATATTCTAAGAGATTAGAAAAGAATATGATGTTGCAGAATTTTATCCTTATATAAAATTATCATTATTACTCATTTTCTAATTGCTTTAAAAACATAGAGAATTTACCTAAACTTTGACATCACAAAAATTTCTGGGAAACCATCTGAAGTTAGGAAGTTAGGAATAAAAGCAATATTCCAGTTGTTTTTATAGTAGAAAACTACGGAATAATCAAATTAAAATAAAATTTCCCCCAAAGCAAAAAGTCACATTTTCACATATGGGTTTGTAATAGCAAACAAAGTCTTTTATAAGTTTTACTTCATAAATCAGTTGTGAGAATCGTATCAGATAATGAATGTGCAAACGCAGACAGTAAAGTGCTTTAGAAATACAGAATAGTAAGGTGGTGTGGTTTAGATTAATGAAAAAGAATTGATTATTATAATACATGAAAAATATAGATATTTCTGCTAAAAGCAGTGCACATATTCCAATTAATACAAAATGAATACTCAGCCTTTTCTCTTCACAAACAGAAATTGAACATGAAAAAAAAAAAGAGTATCACAGCAACACAAAGCAAAATTGCAATAGATAGATGACATTAAGTTATGACTATTTATTCATCATGAAAATGAAAGGCAAACACATATTTTGTATTTCTATAGTAATCATAAAACCTCACCCTCCTGGCTTCACCTATATCTGGATTCCCTCGGGGTTGTTAAGTAAAGCAAGCTCTCAGTTCAAGTCAGCACAGCCACACTTAAAATGCCATTTCCTGAATGTGAGCCAGGATTCCACTCAAAGGAGGAAGTTCTGTTGCAGAAATATCCTCCTGAATGGTAATTGACCTACAGAAATTCTAAGCTGCCTTTGAGTTCGCCGTAGCACTTTCATTTTGAATCATGCAAATATTTACTCATTTATTAGATTCATCATCCACATCCACAAATCCAGAAAGATGCTAGGAACAGCCGAAAAAAAAAAGCATAATACAGAGAAGTACTCCAAACCACCAACTAGAAATTTTAGCAACATATATAACTACCCCCAAAATAGATACAACTATAGAGACCTGAGAGTTATTTAGCTAGTTCTGATAGCTGGGATTCTGATTCTGATCCAGATGGAAGATATTGTGCTGTCCTGGTAAAAACATCAGTGTAGAAAGAAGAGTGCTTCCCCCGGCTTTCTACCAACACTGATTGGATTCCCCTGCAGGTTAATCAATCTGCAGCTGAATTAACTTTCTCTTTGTCATGATGATAACCTTTCAGAGTCTCTGCCAATACGCAGCTCATAGAACATGGGCTGAAAATCAGAGGAACTGGGTTCTAATCCTAACTTTGCTATTAAATAGTCCTATGACCTTCTGCAACTCAGTTAACCTCTTCGAGCTTCATTTTTCTTATCTGAAAAATGGGGACAATAACCCTTGGTCTGACAACTTTTCAGAGATTTAGTAAATTCACAGCACATTGTCAAATGAAAAATGCTGTGAGCCTTAAAGACTTTTTCTCTAAAGAAAATTCAACATGCCGTGGACCTCCAGGAGTATCTCTCTGAAGCTATCCCTCAAGTACTTTCCAGGTTCTCGATATTTGGACTGAGTGGAGGGTGCAGACATACCTCTTGAGATTTCATACTGGAAATTTTAAAAATATTATCAGCAAACCCCTCTTAATGCCTCAGTTTTCTAGTTTGGAAAGAGAATAATGGCATTGGGAATGATGTTTCTTATGTTATGAGAGGTTTTAAACCATCAGAGCTTAAAACAAACAAGCAAACACACACTTTTGGTGAAATCTCAATAATCCAGAGCTTCTAACCTGTTGATAAATTAGTTTAGTCCTTGGTTTTTCCTCTGCCTCACTATTGTTGTTGTTGTTAGGTGCTGTAAAGTTGGTTCCAACTCATAGCGACTCTGTGAACAATGGAACAAAAGACTGTCCAGTCCAGTGCCATCCTCACAATAGTTGCTATGTTTGAGCCCATTGTTGCAGCCACTGTGTCAGTCCATCTCATCAAGGGTCTTCCTTTTTTTCACTGACCCTCCACTTTACCAAGCATGATGTCCTTCTCCAGGGACTGATCTCTCCTGATAACATGTCCAAAGTACGTGAGATGAAGTCTTACCCTCCTCCCTTCCAAGGAGCACTCTGGCTGTACTTCTTGCAAGACTGACTTGTTTGTTCTTCTGGCAGTCCATGGTATATTCAGTATTCTTCACCAACACCATAATCCAAATGCATCAATTTTTCTTCCGACTTCCTTATTCATTGTCCAGCTTTTGCATGCACATGAGCCCACTGAAAATATCATGGCTTGGGTCAGGTGAATTTTAGTCCTCCAAGTGATATTTTTGCTTTTGAACACATTGAAGAGGTCTTTTGCATCAGATTTGCCCAATGCAATTCCTTGTCTGATTTCTTGACTCCTGTTTCCATAGGCATTGATTGCGAATCCAATAAATCCTTGACAACTTCAATATTTTCTCTGTTTATCATATTGCTTATTGGTCCAGTTGTGAGGATTTCTGTCTTCTTTATGTTGAAGTGCAATTCATATTGAAATCTGCAGACTTTGATCTTTATCAGTAAGTGCTTCAAGTCCTCTTCTCTTTAAGCAAGCAAACTGTGTTATCTGCATATCACACAGGTTGTTAATGAGTCTTCCTCCAATCCTGATGCCAAGTTCTTCTTCATATAGACCAGCCCCACAGATTATCTGCTCCGCATACAGATTGAATAAGTATGGTGAAAGGATACAACCCTGATGCACACCTTTCTTTAAACCACGCAGTGTCCCCTTGTTCTGTTCAAATGACTGCCTCTTGGTCTAAGTACAGTTTCCTCACGAGCACAATTAAGTGTTCTGGAATTGCCATTCTTACAATGTTATCCATAATTTGTTATGATCCACACAGTCAAATGCCTTTGCGTAGCCAATAAAACACAGGTAAACATCTTTCTGGTATTCTCTGCTTTCAGCTAAGATCCATCTGACATCTGCAGTGATATCCCTCATTCCACATCCTCTTCTGAATCCAGCTTGAATTTTTGGCAGTTCCCTGTCAATGTACTGCTGCAACCATTTTTTAATTACCTTCAGCAAAATTTTGCTTAGGTGTGATACTAATGATATTGTTTGGTATTTTCCACATTCTGTTGGATCACCTTTCTTTGGAATGGGCACAAATATGGATCTCTTCCAATCAGTTGGCCAGGTAGCTGTCTTCCAAATTTCTTGGCATAGACGAGTGAGCACCTCCAGCAGTGAATCTGTTTTTTGAACACATCTCAATTGGTAGTCCATCAATTCCTGGAGCCTTGTTTTTTGCCAATGCCTTCAGTGCAGCTTGGACTTCTTCTTACAATACCATTGGTTCTTGATCATATGCTACCTCCTGAAATCGTTGAATGTCAACCAATTCTTTTAGGTACAGTGACTCTGTGTATTCCTTCAATCTTCTTTCGATGCTTCCTACATTCTTCAATATTTTGGCCATAGAATCCTTCAATATTGCAACTTGAGGCTGGAATTTTTTCTTCAGTTCTTTCAGCTTGAGAAATGCTGAGTATGTTCATCCCTTTTGTTTTTTTAACTCCAGATCTTTGCACATTTCATTATAATAATTTGCCTTGTCTTCTTGAGCTGCCCTTTGAAATCTTCTCTTCTGCTCTTTTACTTCATCATTTCTTCCATTCTCTTTAGCTAGTCTACATTCAAGAACAATTTTCAGAGTCTCTTCCAACATCCATTTTGTTATTTTCTTTCTTTCCTGTATTTTTAATGATCTTCTTCTTTCTTCATGTATGATGTCCTTGATGTCATCCCACAACTTGTCTGGTCTTTGGTCATTAGTGTTCAATGCATCAAATGTATCCTTGAGATGGTCTCCAAATTCAGGTGGGATATACTCAAGGTCATATTTTGGTTCTTGTGGACTTGCTTTAACTTTTTTCAGCTTCCACTTGAACTTGCATATGAGTAATTGATGTTCTGTTCCGAAGTCTGCCCCTGGCCTTGTCCTGACTGATGATATTGAGCTTCTCCATTATCTCTTTCCACAGATACAGTCAATTTGATTCCTATGTTTTCCGTTTGGTGAGGTCCAAGTTTATAGTCACTGTTTATGTTGTTGAAAAAAGGTATTTACAACAAATTAAGTTGTTGGTCTTGGAAAATTTTATCATGCGATCTCTGGCATCATTTCTATCATCAGGGCCATATTTTCCAACTACAGATCCTTTTTTGTTTCCAACTTTTGCATTCCAATCACCAGTGATTATCAATGCATCTTGATTGCATGTTTTGATCAATTTTAGACTGCAGAGGTTGGTAAAAATCTTCAATTTTTCATCTCTGGCATTAGTGGTTGGTGCATAAATTTGAATAATAGTGGTATTAACTGGTCTTCCTTATAGGCGTATGGATATTTTCCTATCACTGACAGCACTGTACTTCAGGATAGATCTTGAAATATTCTTTTTGACAATGTGTGCAACGCCTTTCCTCTTCAATTTGTCATTCCTGTCATAGTAGACCATATGATTGCATAATTCAAAATGGCCAATATCAGTCCATTACAGCTCACTAACGCCTAGGATCGATCTTTATGTGTTCCATTTCATTTCTGACAACCTTCAGTTTTCCTAGATTCATACTTTGATTATTAGTGGATGTTTGTAGCTCTTTCTTCTCATTTTGAGTCATGCCACCTCAGCATATGAGGGTCCCAAAAGCTTTACTACATCCTCATCATTAAGGTCTACTCTACTTTGAGGAGGCAGCTCTTCCTCAGTCATATTTTGAGTGCCTTCCAACCTGAGGGGCTCATCTTCCAGCACTATATCAGACAATGTTACAATGCTATTTGTAAGGTTTTCCTTGGTCAATTTTTCCAGAAAGAGATTGCCAGGTCATTCTTCCTAGTCTGTTTTAGTCTGGAAGCTCTGCTGAAACCTGTCCACCATGGGTTACCCTACAGGCATTTGAAATACTGGTGGAATAGCTTCCACTAACACATCAACACGAGCCACCACAGTAGGACCAACTGACAGACACGTGGTGGTTGCCTCAGTATACTAGATTTTTAAAGAACATCTCTTTCCATCACCTTCCACATTAATACTGCAGAGTTTTATAATCATTCAACGAATTGTTTAATCTGTCAGAAGCCATTGATAGCCAATTTCATGGGTATTATAGTTCGATCAGGAGGATGGCAATGGACCAGGCATTGTTTCATTCTGTTGTACACAGGGTCGCTATGAATCAGAGCCAACTCCACCTCACCTAACAACAACAACAACAGCAACATAGGGCACAAAAGGCTATAAAACAATCCCCAGCTTTCAAGGAGCTTCCAGTCTACGTGGAGTGATAAAGCACAAACCTATATAAAGCTAGTTAATGATACAAACCAATATACCTTAAGCCAAATATTTGACCAGGCAATAAGAACTCCAGAAATTGAGATGCAGGAAATTTCACTGTGGGTTGGAGAGGTAAAAGAAAAAGCTTCCTATATGAAGGAGGCAAAATTGGAGCACAGCCTTCGACTTTCTGAACAGTGATGTGGAAGCAAGAAGTATGCCTTTCCTTTCAGGGAACAGTGGGATTACGAGCTGAAAAAAAAAAAAAGTCTAGACAAGAGAGAATGATGTTCTTAGCAAGGATAATAAACATCCTTGTGTGAGAGAAGTTTAATTAATCGATTAAATTTATTTTTTCATTTGTTTATTTTTGTTTTAGTTGTTTTTTCTAACTTCTAAAAAAAAATTTTAGTTCCCTTACAATACTTTAGAAGCATTAAGATCTGGATGTAAAGAACATAATTCAGGTTATCGAGGGATAAAAAAATAGAAAGCCTAGACTGACTGTGTAAATGGCAGCACTCATAAAAATAACACTAATATCTAACTTTTACTATGGACCTGGCACTGTTCTGTTTTACATGCATTAACATTCATGTATTAGTCCTCACAATAACACTATGTGGTATGTTATATTATTACCCTCACTTTACAGATGAGGAAACTGAGGCAGAAAGACATTTGGTTACTGCCTTAGGGCTCCCCAGTTGGGAAGTAATTGTCTTAGGCTGGGTTCTCTAGAGAAGTAAAACCAGTAAAGTGTATAAATATACATATAGAGAGAGATTTATATCAAGGAAACAGCTCAGGCAATTGTAGAGGCTAGAACGTCCCAAGACCGTGGATCAGGGTAGAGGCCTCTCCCAAGTCACGCAGCCGCAGAAGCTGGCAAGCCCGAGATCGGCAGGTCGGAGAGCAGGGCTCCCACTCACAGGCTGTGCAGATCAACAAATCCCAGGTTCAGCAGATACGCTGACAGCTTAAGTCCCAAGAACAGGAGATGAGATGAAGGAGGATCCAGACAGAGCAAAAAGCCAGAACATCTGCTTATATTCAGATGTAGGCCACACCCCCAAGGAGACTCCCTTTCATCCGAATGACTACTCACAGTATATTCAATCATGGGAATGATTACATTAAAACACTGAGAATCAATCTTAACCATCACAGTGACGAAGCAGGATTTGAATCCAAGTGGTCTTAACCATCATGCTGTAAGCATTAGGCCTCTGTCCTTGCTTCCACTGATGTTTGAGAGTGGCTTGTAAAAAGTTTTGTTAACAAGGAGGCGGAGCCAAGATGGCGGTGTAGTAACACGCTTCCTATATCCCTTTGACAACAAAGACCTGGAAAAACAAGCGATTTGATTATATATGAATATCTAGGAGCCCTGAACAAGGCAAACCTGAGGAGTTGGACTGAGTGGCGGGAGGAGAGGGAGATGGTTCGGAAGAAGCCAGCAGCACCAGAGCAGCAGCGGCGGGATGGCAACTCTTCAGCTGTGTCGGCAAATTCCCAGCCATGCCAGCAACTTCCCAGCTGCGCTGGGTCTGCAGTGAAGCAGGCAAACGGCTGTGCGCACACTCGGAGAGCAGCACCAGAGCGGCGGCGGAGGGACAGCAGTTCTGCAGCCACACCAATAACTTTCCAGCCGTGCTGGATCTGCAGTGAAGCAGACAAACAGCTGTGCGCACACTGGAAAGCAGTTTCCACATCGAAAGAGATCTGGCAGCAGAGACTCTGCTTGGACACTCCAAACCAGTGAAAAGCAGCTCCCAAGAGGCTAAGATAAGTACATGCGTGCACCCTTTCACGGGGATTTAAAAAAAAAAAAAGCCCATTTGGGAAAAATCTCTCTCCCTTTTACCTCCTCCCACTGCGCTCTGCACCAGGAGTCCACTAGGCTGGAAGTAGATCCCATAAGGCGCCCTGACTCATTCTCCTGGCCTTGGAGAGGGAACAAATAAGTTACTGGCTCCCCTAAGCCAGGAACACAAGGTTGGCACAGCTGCTTTGCTAGGCACAGGTATCAGGGGTCTGCAGGCTCTGAGTGCCTTACATCCCTGTATAGACTTGTCGGGACCCATCTCAACAGCGTTAGTCCTCACTGCCACAGTACAACAGGGCAAACATCTGAAGTTTAACTTCAACTGCTTCAGCTGTGAACCAGCAGATTTGTGACCCTCGAAATAGCCCTGCCACTTAAGTAGGCACTTTTATTGATCTGCAGCAGGGGCTTGAGGACTGGTGATATCACCTGAAGTGCCTAGTCACCTGCTACAGGAGTCCAAGAAAAAGTGGTGCCCTCGAGTCTTTACAGCTAACAGAGTGGAGTGCTCGTAGTCTGGCTGCAAAACTCACCTACCTACTCACCCTAGAGAATAGGGACACGCGTTCCTTTCAGACTCTCAGGGGCAGCCGTCAGCCCCCTGCCTGGCTCAGCGCATGATCCCCTGCCACAGCCAGAGTCCAGTGCCTGCACCAATCACCGATGCATCTCCAGGACTGGGGGTGAAAGCCTGCATCACACACTTAGTGACTGACTGCTTGAACACCCGAGCTGAACCCATATAGGAAAATTTAACAGACTCCTGTGTGCACATA
>NW_004444007.1:6608942-6616289 GCF_000243295.1 Trichechus manatus latirostris
AGGCCAACTCTTCAGACAGGGATTAGACTGGACTGTGGGACATAAAGTGATACTTGTGAAGAATGTGCCTCTTAGTCAAGTAGACACAAGAGACCAAGGGGGCAGATTCTGTCCAGAGGTGAGAGGGGAAGGCAGAGAGAGTTAGGAGCTGGTTGAATGTTCATGGGGAATCAGGGGCGGAGGGGAGGAGCATGCTGTTGCAGAATGGGGTGAGCGGTTGGGGTCACATAACAATGTATGTAAAAAAAAAAAATTTCTGTATGGGACTAACTTGAAATGTAAACTTCATTGAATTACAACAATAAAAAAAAGGTTTGTTAACAAAGAAGGTTGTTTATAGTTTTTGTTTTCGTGTTTGTGTTTAACAAGGAGACAATATGGGGATGGAAAGAAAAATTAGGGATGTTTAAGAGAAACTTACATAAACTTCAGAGTAAAACTAATAATTTAGGAAATGCAGTTTTACTATTTTTAAATTTTTATAAAAAATTCAGAATAAACCAATAATAATAGGGTCAAGAATTTTTGTAATAAGCACTTCACAAAAATTTTTGTGGCAGGTCAAAAGTGAAATGACTATACTCTATCTTTTCCATATGCCCTTGCTCAGAAAAAGCAAACAAACAAATGGAACACAGGTTGCGCTTAAGGCCCAGAAGCTTTCCAAGAACTCACATATAGAAACTCTATGCTCAGAAAATGAAGGCGGTGAAACAGGGTATGGACCGGGGCAATGACCGTCCTACAGAAATGCACTCATCTCATCGCCAGGGACAATGCTGCATTTCTCCAGAGCTACAAGACTGCTCATTTCTGACTTAAAACATTTCAAAGAAATGACTGCTTTTGAGATATCCCAAAGTCTGTCTATCATGTAGACTCAATCCTCACAACCTTTTCCAAATTTGATAAGTATTACAAATGGAGCAAAAATATGGCACAAATAAACCTTAATTAATCTGAAGTCTCCTGGGATTTTATAAATGAGATTTTTTAAATTTTAAATACTGGGAAAGAAAATTGGTTACTATGTCTCAACTGAATGGTTAGTTATATTTTATCCTTTTTTATATCATTAATATCCTGGGATTTTTCTTCAGTATAAAAATGCATCCATTAACTGAGCTACTCACTGACTTGACAAATACATTATGAACCCCTACTCTGTACCAGGCACTAAGCTAAATTCTGAAAATTTAGAAATGACCATGTCCCCCACCCCTCTTGTTTCAAAATCATTTTAGTCTAGTGAGGGGGAAGTCAGGTATGAGGCAATTGAAATAGAATGTATAGATAGGAGATTGAATGGCAGCATACCAGTTGCTTCAGGGTTGAATGGGCAAGGATTTGTGCATTTCCTATGATCTAATTAGTAGAGGAGTTTAAATCATCATATTGGTATTGCATCTGAGAAGGCTAGAAACTGGGCAGAGATACTGGACATCTAGTGGTTGTGGGAAGGGGCTGAGGAGGGGTCAAAAGAAGTCAAGCCATGCACCCCAAGGAGTGCTATCATTTGGGTACTTGCCAATCATTTGGATGATGTCTATGGCCAGTTGAAGACTGCCAGGGGAGAGCAATGGCTGGTAGTGATCTACAGGGTATCAGTTAAAGAAGCAGAACTAATGCCCCTTGTTCCCAATCTCTTCTGCCTGCTTCAACACGGTTAGAGTCAAAAGAGTGAGAGGAGGAGTTAAGTAACAGAAAGACCCTCCCCACTCAAATTATTGATCAAACCTGGGCTGGAGAGAAGGAAGTGTTACACTGGATATGAAGTTGTAATTTTAAATTTGGCTGGACTGATTTTTTTTTTTAAATACCTGAAAATGGTCACACAACAGTGAGGCTCACCTGAGATGTAAATGGTTGGGATGACCATGCTTGAAGGTGGTCATTTGAGAAATAATAAAACTGTCTTCTTTGTACTCCTCAAAGAGCTTGAACTGTTCAAAATTCTAGCCATAAGTGTTCTAAATAAGGTACAGGTGTAAGCAGGAATATGAGAGCATTTAGAAGGAGTAACTAACATAATCTTGGATATCAAAGAAGTTTTATAAGTTTTCATAGTTGTGAGTAGACTGTTACCCTTGTTAACATCTCTAAGCCTCTATTTTTCCTTTTGTAAAGTCAGTTTTCAAAGCCATTCAGTCACATCTATTTTGATCTTAACTCTAGATCACTGACTTTAAAAATAGCAAAGGCCTTGCTTTACATAATGCATAGTCTAGTCCATTAATTTTTTTTTTTTTTTTTTTTTACATAAGTGAGTTCCACTTTGGATAATGGTGATTTTATTCATTTAACTGGCTGACTTACCTCAAAATATTTTGAGAATGTAGGAGTATGCTCTCAGGTTTAAAGAGAATCATGGGTGTCCAGTGGAAGAGAAGATTTAAAAGAATCGTATCATTTGGGTTACTTGTGTTAATCAGGGAGGGAACAGGGAAGGTGAGCAGAACAAATAGAAGGCATTCTGAGGCACAGCTGAGCAGGGACTCTGACATACTGCAGAGATGCTGCAGTTTCACACATGTTAAGATGGAAACTGGTATTGAGGAGACAGATGCCAATACTGGCCGCATTAACTCACAACTATGTGTGTGACTGAGCAGCTCACGCTTCCACTCTCACTCACCTCTCCTCTTCCCATTGCTAAGTGTGCTTTAAAGAGAGAGGTCCAGGAACAGAAACAAAGAAGGGACTGACTTCTCTTTTAGTTTCTTGTACCTGATTTTGTCTTCAGCCTCTATTGTCTCCTCTCATTTGCCCTATAGCTGTCTGACATGAAATACAAAGCCTCTGGACCCAGAGTCACTTAAGAGAATAGATTCTCAAACAGAAAGAAATTATTTTATTCAGGAAGCTTTTAACATGCCTTCGTACAATAACATTCTTACCTTTATATCATTAAGAGATTGCAAAATCTGGAAAACATTAATGGTTCTTGCTCATACATATGTAGTGCTCAATATAAATCATGGACTATTTTGTGCAACTAACCAAACAGTAGTCCTTTGATGTAATGAGTTCATCATTTTCATCTTTACTTGTTTCAAAGCCCCGCCCAAGTTGTATATTGACTGCTCAAATGTGACTTCACACTACAATGAATATTTAAACCAAAAGGAAACACTTTTTAACTGGGAAGACAGAATTGTCTGGTTTCACAAACTGAAACCTTTACTACCGATAAAATGCTATTACATTTTTGAACATCAACTGTAAATGACTACTTGCAATTTAGGAAACTGCTATCATTTAGCACTTAGTTGTGTGGACTAGTAGTAATGATTTTTCTCCATCACAGATAATTACAATTTAATATAAATCAGGTTATATCACCATTTGGCCACTTCCTCTAAAATTAAATACAACTGTATAACTTAAATGCATAGCATGAATAATATAAATGTAGTTGGAATGTGATTTTAAGAAAGGATATGTAGGAGATGTAATTCAACATGGCGCTATAGACAGATGCACCTCACTATCCCTCCATAGCAAAGACCTGAAAAACTAAGTAAAACAGAGACAAACATCAATCCTGGAACCCTAAGCATCAAAAGAAGAGATAAGGAACTCAGCCAAGCCCCAAATGGAATAAGAAACCTACAGACAGCAGAAAGTGAGGAGAGATACCAGCAGAGGTCCCTTATCAGATACTGCAGCATGGATTTGCCATCTTGGACTCCAGTCAGAGACTGACGGACAAGGGGTATGGGAAAGCAGCTTCACGGAGCTCCCAGAGGGAGACAGAGCACCTGGTAACCAGCAATATACACTTTCCCACACGCCATCCTTCTTTCCACTGCTCTACCTCTGCCACTTCATATCTGGCTCCTGTTGCTTGGACAGCTGGGAAGTGCAGGGTCTGTGCAACTTGGATTTTCCCCACCCACATCAGAGTTCAGAGGACAGGAAGTATGGGAAAGTAGCTTCACGGAGCTCCCAGCAGGAGACAGAGCACCCGATAACCAGCGACATATTCTTCACCCCCACTCGACCTCCTCTGCTTCCCACCAACTGCAGTCTCTTGGCCAAGAGGCACCAGCTTTAGCTCATGTCGCTTGGATTCACCCCACCCACAATGACCAGCTCCCTGAGTGCCATTTACTTGTTGCTGGTGTATTTTTTACCACTTCTTTTGGTTTCTTCCATGCCTCTCACCACCTCCTCCTTTCTTCTCTTGAACACCTGTCTCCATGTGACATTTTTAGTTCTTGAAAGGCTGTGAAGTGCCCCTCTACTGGGGAACTGCTTCCCCAGCCTGCGCCAACACACTGGTGGGATCCCTGGGACTGTTTTTCTTTTTTTTTTTTTTTTTTGGTCTTATGTTTTGATTGTTTTGTTTTGTTCTTTTTTATTCTGTTTGGTTTTGTTTTCTTTCTCTCTCGTTGTGGCTTAGGAGCCCCTTCTAGCCAGACTGTACTACACGGCTTGGGAAACACTTCTCCGGTCTATGAAGCCATACAGGTGGGATCCCTGGGGGCATTTCTTTTTCCCTTTTAGTCTTTCTTCATTTCTCAGTTTCTCATCTCTCTATAGTTATCTTCTTTTCCTGTCTCCTGAATACCTGGCACTGTGTGGCATCTCTACCCCTTCTAGCCAGGCTGTACTGTGTGGCCTGGGAGCCACTTCCCCAGTCTTCACAGCTGTTCTGATGGGATCCCGGGGGAGGGGGGGGTTCTTTTCTTTACTTTTTTTCTTTATATATTTTTCTTTCTTTTTTTTTTTTCATTTTGTTTTTCGCCATTTCTCGGTTTCTCATCTCTCCACTCCAACGGCAAGCTCCCTTAGTACTCCTTTTTTTTTCTTTTGTTTGCTTGTTTGTTTTTGGCTCCTGTTTCTCTCTCCTCTCTCTCCTCTTTTCCATAACAATCTTAGCTCCACACATCACAATTTTCCCCCTCCTTTCTGCCTACCTGCACTGTACACTAAACATCGCACCCCCCAGCAGCAGAGGCATGGTCTACCAGATCCTGCCCTCCACTGATTCCTGGCCCGCCCTGTCAAGCCTAGTACGTGCCATGAACAACCTATCCCAGCAATCCCCCTTCAGCTGGACCTGCCCTGCTGCATTATAGCTGAGCGACTAGCCCTGCCCATTAGACAAAGAAGTATCATGCTCACAAATGAGCAAACAACAAAGAATACACAGGCAGGCTGCTAATACATAACCAAATAAAACAAAAAAGCAGGATGAAACAAACAAATATACAATCAATAAATGAAGAAAATAATTACTGAATGTCCTGAAGACAGCAGACAATAAAAAAACAGGACATCATGGTTCCAGTAGGTGTCCAAAATAAAACACCAGATGACTTTCCAGTAGAAGAAAAGGCACTACAACTACCTAGTAGGGATTTCAAATCTCTAATATTCCGAGCTATTCAAGAGTTGAAGCAAAAAGATGACCAAAATGAGGAAAAAGTAGACAAATTCATGGAAAAGGCAGACAAAATCATGGAAAATACGGACAAAAAAGGAAGAATTCAGGAAAATAATACAGGAATAAAATGCCAAAATAAATTCACAACTAGAAATCATACAAAAACAACAATTAGAAATCCAAAAGATAAACAACAAGACTTCAGAAATGTCATAGAAGGGCTGAGGAGCAAGTCTGAAACAACAGAAGACAGGATCAGCGAAATTGAAGACAAATACTTGGATACAACTCTGAGGAAAAATCAGAAAAAGAATGAAGAAAAATGAAGAAACCCTGAGAATTATGTGGAATACAATCAAAAGCAAAATTTGTGAATGATCAGAGGTCCAGAACAAGGAGAGAAAACCAAAAACACAGAGAAGATCATTGAAGAATTGCTGACAGACAGCATCCCTAATATCATGAAAGATGAAAAGCTGACCATCCAAGAAGCTCAATGAACCCCATATAGGATAGATCCCAAAAGAAAATTGCCAAGGCATATCATAATCACACTCGCTAAAACCAGACAAAGAATCCTGAGAGCAGCTCGAGAAAAACAAAAACACATACAGAAGGGAAACAATAAGATTAAGCTCTGATTACTCAGCAGGAACCATGCAGGCAAGAAGGCAATGGGATGACATATATAAAACCTTGAAAGAAAAAAACTGCCAACCAAAAATAATATATTCTGCAAAACTCTCCTTCAAATATGATGGTGAAATTAGGACATTTCCAGATAAACAGAAATTAAGGGAGTATGTAAAAACCAAAACAAACTTACCAGAACTATTAAAGGGAGACCTTTGGTCTGAGAATAAACAACCTCAGACCACAGCCTGAATCTAGGATCCAAGATTGTACCAGCCAGATACCAGCCTTGGAAATGAACTCTCAAGGACTATACAAAATCAAAAGGATTACTACAGGGAAACAGAGAGGTTAATCTGTAAATGACAACATCAGAACAATAAAAGAGGGAATAAATGGTGTAGGTATAGAACTTTCTAATGGAGAGGAAGGCAAGGCGATATCAAGTAATGATAGACTGGTTCAAACGTAGAAAAATAAGTGTAAATTTCAAGGTAACCATAAAGAAAGTTAACAAACCTACCCCTCAAAATAAAGAGGAAAAACTTAAAGTCTCAGTAAAAACAAAATCAACAAAAATAAAAGAAATGAAAAAAAATCCACAAAGAAAAGGAATTCAGCACAGGAGAGTAAGGGAAATAAAGAAAATAGCACCTCAAAAAAAAAAAAAACTACAAAATAACAACAATAAACTCACACCTTATCAATAATTACACCGAATGTAAATGGCCTAAATGCACCCACAAAAAGACAGAGAGTGACAGAATGGATAAAAAAAAAAAAACGGGATCCATCAATATACTGTCTACAAGAGACACATCTTAGAAACAAAGAAGTAAATTTATTAAAAATCAAAGGATGGAAAAAAATATATCAAGCAAACAGCTACCAAAAAAGAGCAGGAGTAGCAATACTAATCTCAGATAAAATAGAATTTAAAACAAAATCCACTATAAAAGACAAAGAAGGACACTATATAGTGATCAAAGGGACGATCCATCATGAAGACATAACCACAATAAACATCTACGCACCCAATGACAGAGCTCCAAAATACATAAAACAAACTCTAACAGCACTGGAAAGAGAAATTGACGGTTCCACGATAATAGCAGGAGACTTCAACACACCAGTCTTGGTAAAGGAAAGAACATATAGACAGAAACTTAACAAAGATACAGAAGACCTAAAGGGCACAATCGGCCAACTGGACCTCAAAGACATATATAGAACACTCCACACAACAGCTGCAAAGTACACATTCTTTTCCAACACACATGGAACGTTCTCCAGAATAGACCACATCTTAGGCCACAGAGCAA
>NW_004444007.1:6616389-6647265 GCF_000243295.1 Trichechus manatus latirostris
AATGGCATTAACAGGATACAAACCATAACCAACAACACACAAACTCCAGAAGATAAGCTAGATAACTGGGATCTTCTAAAAATTAAACACTTATGCTCATCAAAAACTTCACCAAAAGCGTAAAAAGAGAATCTACAGACTGTGAAAAAAATTGGGGCTATTACAAATCGGACAAAGATCTGATCGTTAAAATCTACAAAAAAATACACCTCTACAACAAAAGGACAAATAATCCAGTTAAAAAATTAGCAAAGGAAATGAACAGACATTTCATCAAAGAAGACATTCAAGCGGCCAACAGACATATGAGGAAATGCTCGCGTTCATCAGCCATTAGAGAAATGCAAATCAAAACCACAAGGAGATGCCATCTCATCCTGGCCTTACTGGCATGAATCAAAAAACAGGAAATAAATGTTGGAGAGGCTGCGGGGAGATTGGAACTCTTATACACTGCTGGTGGGAATGCAAAATGATACAACCATTTTGGAAAGTGATATGGCGTTTCCTTAGAAAGCCAGAAATAGAAATACCATATGACCCAGCAATCCCACTCCTAGGAATATCTTAGAGAAATAAGAGCTGTCACATGAATAGACATATGCACACCCATGTTCATTGCAGCATTGTTCACAATAGCAAAAAGATGGAAACAACCTAGATGCCCATCAACTGATGAATGGATAAACAAACTATGGTACATACACACAATGGAGTATTATACAACAATAAACAGCAATGATGAATCTGCAAAGCATCTCACAACATGGATGAATCTGGAGGGCATTATGCTGAGTGAAATAATTCAATCACAAAAGGACAAATATTGTATGAGACCACTACTGTAAAAACTCATTAAAAGGTTTACACACAAAAAGAACAATCTTTGATGGTTATGAGGGAGATGAGAGGTGGGAATGGAAAAACTCTAAAGAGACAATAGGTAAATGGTAACTTTGGTGAAGGGTAAGACAGTACACAATACTGGGGAAGCCAGCACAACTTGTAAAAGGCAAGGTCATGGAAGCTCCATAGACACATCTAAACTCCCTGAAGGACTGAATTGCTGGGCTGAGGGCTGCAGGGACCATGGTCTCGGGGACTATCTAGCTCAACTGGCGTAACACAGTTTATAAAGAAAATGTTCTACAATCTACTTTGTTGAGCAGCATCTGTGGTCTTAAAAGCCTGTGAGCAGTCATCTAAGATACTCCACTGGTCTCACCCCTTCCGGAGCTAGGAAGAATAAAGAAAACTAAAGACACAAGGGAAAGATTAGTCCAAAAGACTAATGAACCACAACTACCACGGCCTCCACCAGACTGAGTTTAGAACGGCTAGATGGTGCCAGGCTACCACCACTGACTGCTCTGACAGGGATCACAATAGAGGGTTCTGGACAGAGCTGGAGAAAAATGTAGAACAAAATTCTAACTCACAAAAAAAAAAAAAAAAAAAACAGACTTACTGGCCTGACAGAGACTGGAGAGACCCCAAGAGTACGTCCCACGGGCACCCTTTTAGCTCAGTAATGAAGTCGCTCCCGAGGTTCACCCTTCAGCCAAAGATTAGACAGGCCCACAAAACAAAACGGGACTAAGGGGGCACACCAGCCCAGGGACAAGGACTAGAGGGCAGGAAGGGACAGGAAAACTGGTAATAGGGAACCCAAGGTCAAGAAGGGAGAGTGTTGACATGTCATGGGGCTGTTAACCAATGTCATAAAACAATATGTATACTGTTTAAAGAGAAATTGGTTTGTTCTGTAAGCCTTCCTCTAAAGTACAATTAAAAATAAATAAATAAAGGATATGTAGGGTACAATCATGGAACATTGTCACATCATAATTTCAGATTATTAAATGAGAATGAACTCTGGTTTTAGAGTTTGTACACTTATATAACCTCATAACATTGATGATCTTGGGTTTGTTTTGACTTGCTTTGCTTTGCTTTATTTGGTTAAAAAAAGAAAAGCACAGCAACTCTCATATCTCTAGTTACAAGTTTAGAAAAACTGCCTTAATTGACTCTGGTTGTTACAAGTAATTACTTAACCAATATATATTAAGAGAAATCTCAGCTTCAATAATAATTATCAACCATCTTCAACTTCCTACTCCTATTCTGGAATTGGGAAAAAGAAAATCTCACTTTAGATGAAGCTTTCTACTTTGGAAAGTAGTTTGGAGTTTCCTAAAATGGTAAACATTCACTTACTATATATCTCAACAATTACATTCCAGGGTATCTATCCACTCCCCTCAAAAGTAAAAATACATGTCTACACAAAAACTTACATGTGAATATACATGGCAACATTATTGAACCTTAAAGAAAAACTGGAAACAATTCAAATGTCTATCAACATGTGAAAGGAAAATCAAAATCTGGAATATCCATGTGAGGAAATACTACTCAGCAATACAAATGAAATAGAACCACTGATACAGGCAGTAACATGAAACCTCAAATATATTACACTAAGAGAAAGAAGCTAGACACCAAAAACTTTGTGTGGTATGATTCCATCTAGAAACAGTAAAACTACAGAGACAAAGCAGATAACTGTTCGTCTAGGGCTGGTGATAGGAGTGAGGATTGGATGAAATTGGCATGAGGGAACTTTCTGGAATAATGAAAATGTTCTGAAAATAGATTGTATTATTTTTTGCTCTTTTTAATAGACTTTATTCTTTAAAGCATTTTTAGGTTTACAGAAAATTATATAGAAAATACACTGATTTCCCACATATACCCTCTACTCCCTGAACACTGTTTCTTCTATTATTACCATCTTGCATTGAGATGGTACATTTGTTACAATCGATAAATCAATATTGATGCATTATTACTAACTAAAGTCTATAACATACATTAGGGTTCATTTTTTGTGTTGCACAGTCCTATGGGTTTTGACGAAAGCATAATGTCATGTGTTCACCATTACAGTATCACACATAATAGTTTCACTGCCCTTAAAATGTCCTGTGCTCCACCCATTCATCCCTCTCTCGTTCCTCCTGAAACCCTGACAACTACTGATCTTTTTATTGTCTCTGTAGATTTGCCTTTTCCAGAATCTCATATAGCTGGAATCATACAGTATGCAGCTTTTTAAGACAGGTTTCCTTCACTTAGCAGTATGCTTTTATTATTATTATTGTGATTTAGGTGAAATTTTACAGAGCAAATTAGTTTCTCATTAAACAATAAATATAGAAATTGTTTTGTGACATTGGTTGCCAACCCTTTGATATGTCAACACTCTCCCCTTCTCCACCCCAGGTTCCCTGTTTCCATTTGTATAGTTTTCCTGCCCCTTTCTGCCTTCTCGTCTTTGCTTTTGGGCTGGTGTGCCCATTAGACTCGTATACATGATTGAACTATGAAACACATCCCTCGCATGTGTTATTGGCCCTATAAGACCTGTCTAATCTTTGGCTGAAGGGTGAGCCTCAGGAGTGACTTCAGTACTGAGTTAAAAGGGTGTCCGGGGGCAATATTCTTGGGGTTTCTCCAGTCTCTGTCAAACCAGCAAGCCTGGTGTTTGTGTGTGTGTGTGTGTGTGTGTGTGTGTGTGTGAATTTGAATTTTGTTCTACACTTTTCTCCCGCTCTGTCCGGGACCCTCTATTGTGATCCCTGCCAGAGCAGTTGGTGGTGGTAACTGGGCACCATCAAGTTGTTCTGGGCTCAGTCTGGTGGAGATTGTGGTAGTTGTAGTTGTGGTCCATTAGTCCTTTGGACTAATCTTTCCCTTGTGTGTTTGGTCTTCTTCATTCTTCTTTGCTCCAGATGGGGTGAGACCAGTAGATGTATCTTAGATGGCCTCTCGCAGGCTAAATATATTGTATTGTTGATTGTACAACTACATACATTTAACAAAACTCAAATACTACACTTAAAAGTAGTGAGTTTTACTATAATGAAATATCTAGGCTTGTTCTATTCTCTTCCTGCTAACACTGCATATAGTTCTCTGCTTTTTATTTATGGTCAGGGTAGAACTTTTTTCATTCTGTGATCTTCTTCTCCTGGAAACTTACTCAAATGTGAAAGCTCTTTATATCTCCCTCCTTCTATCTGCTTGGCTTGTTCATTCACTCAGTCGATTTTCAACAAAACTATATTGAGCCTCTACCAGGCACTCAGCCCTGCATTAGGTGCTGAAAATACAAGATGATTAAGTCATCTCCTAATGCTCCTCTCTTCTCTTTAAGAATTCTGTCTTTATTCCACAGCAGCACTTGCCCCATCTTCCCAACTTCTACTAATAACTACCCTCTCTTGGTTAGCGGTTTTGCAAATTTGTCCAGTACTTTGCAGGAAGTGCTGTCTTAAAGTGTCAATCCTTTATAATGCAATAGATATACCTTTAAAACACTTAACCAATTCAAAATTAAGTAATCAATTAAAGCATTTATTCAACGGTTTCTTCTAAAAAACACAACAGGAAACGTCAATTGTTTGGGACAAAGGACTTTTACTTTACCAAATTTACTGTCTCTGTCATTGACAGTGGTAGAAAGATGTGGCAGTCTGCTTTCATAAAGATTATAGCTTTGGAAACCATACGGGGCAGTTCTTCTCTGTCCTACAGGGTTGCTATGAGTCAGAATCAACTGATGACAATGAGTTTTGGGTTTTTGAATCATTGACAGCTAAAGCAGCTCTGGATTTGTGTAAAGGTTGCTTTCAACTTGAAGAAAGTGCCCCCAAACCAGCTCTGGAGATATTCCTAAATCCAAAGCTGGCCTCTAGGCTGGGATCCATTTTCCAAACTAAGTGTGATGGATCTAATAGTTTCCAGAAAGTACCTGTGATTTAATTATATTTTCAGCCATGCACTCTTTCCACAAAAATTTTCATCTTAATTCTTGTGCACCAGACACCAAGCTAAACAGCAGTGGACAAGGTAAACAAGGCCTAGAGTTTGCCCTCAAAGTGCTTTCAGTGTGAGAGACAGACAAGTAAAATGATAGTTACAACTCAGGATGGTGAGTAAAAGAACGGAAGCATATACAGACATTATTGTCCTGAAGATGAGTGATTGACCTTATTTTCAAAGAATAAATAGAAGTCTATTTGTTTAAAAAGTACTAGGTAAAGTATCCAAGCTAAGGGAACAACATGTGCAAAGATCATGTTTGCAGAATTATATATAACATGAACAGACAGCTATTGTGCATGGTACAACTGGTGAAGTGACTGGATGAAGATGAACATTTATTTTCTCAAGAGTCAAAGAATGAAGGAATTCATATACTAGTCAAGAAATTGTACTTTATCTTATATATAATGGGCATCCAGTGAAGCATTTTAAGTAGGCAAGTTGAAAAATCTATGGCAGTATGGGGAATGGGTGAGAACCGGTTTGAATTTTTTAGGTGGTGAAGGAAAGGAAGGGATCTGGGGTGATTTTTCCATCAAGTTTCTTTCTGGCTTTTCCAGAACTTGTCATGATTTAGTGGGCAAGGAGTAATTTTGGTACCTCTTAACCTTAGAAAATAATTGTCCTGCAGATTTTCATTACATAATGCCAATAAATTCCTGTTAGATGTTTGGTATGCCCACCTTCAAAGTCTACATTAGCAAATCAAGTCTATTTCTTCCATATGTAGTTTTTTTTTTCCTTTTCTGACTTCATTCATGCTTAACAAAGACATGACTGTCTTCAGTTTTCCTCTATGATTTTATTTGATGGAGAAATCACTTGGTGACCAAAACTGCTATAAACACGAACACAAAGATTGCATCAGTGCTATTTATTAAAGTGGTTCTCTCTTCAATGTTTAATCATTGTGGGTTTTTTTTCTTTCTTTCAATGCTCTGGCTCTCTTTTCATATGAAAAACTGTAAAATAAACTGTGAAGGCTGGCTCAGTAACACATTATATTACATTCACCACTCTGAAGCGTACAATTTATTTAAGATAAATTTAAAATATAATTTATCTTTAAAAATTTTATATATTCAGATATTTTATGAAGTATGCTCCCAGCCCATCAGTCTCAGCATTCCTGAAGAATGAGGAAGAAGTCTGTGGACAAATGAGTATGTATTCTAAAATGTCACATGAGGAGCCTGAAGTCCCTGACACAGCAGTTTGTTCTCTTTCCACATTAAGCTTTACCTGGTCCAGTTTTAACACTCGCCTTTGCCCTGTTACTGAATGACAAAATTGGAGATTAACTGATTTGAGAAACAGTGTTCAAAAATAATCCTCTTGGGATCACCTAAATAACGTTTTTACCCTCTCAATATTCAAAGACCTTTTCTCCCCCCATGAAACTGCTCCTCCAATTCCATCTCTTGGTGTCATTCCTCAGGAATGCAGTTTGGCTTCTGATCGAGCACATGTTGTAAAACTATCATCTAAATACACTGATGTTCTCATTTCACACAGTACATAGTCCTTTGACCCTATCTTCAAACCTGGTTAGGAGTATGGCTATCCAGTGGTAAAAAGATTCTCATTCAGGGTCATTAATCATAGTAAAAAGCCTTATATAAATCACAGTTTCACAGAAGTAAAAAAAAAAGAAAGAAAGAAAGAAAACTGTGAAATTCTGTGTCATCTGTGAAAATTGTCTGTTTGGTTTGAATTTGTATGGAAATATCTTAAATTCAGGTTCTAGAATGATGTTTTGCTTCCATCAGCTTTAAAGCATGTGAAAAGGCAGACCCTGGGAAAGAGTTCTATTACTACAGAGACTTCAGTATGTGTTGCTGTGACCAAACACTTCATTTAAAAACAGTTCTGATATGTTATGTTCTAAATCTGTTTAAATAGAAGAAGAAAAAAGTTTGATTCCCAAAGAACTCTGATTCAAAACTTGGCAGTGGGGTGAATCAAACCAGCCTTCCTAAAAACACTCAAGAAAAATATAAGAACTGTATTTTCCAAGTAACTCCAATCAGTAGTCATTAAAAAGGGTGGGAGGGGCAAGAAAAGTGGGAGAACATACAGGATTAACTACTAGGATTTTCTCTCTGTCAACACTACCATTGTGAAGGGAGCCATCTTTAAAATGGAGGTAAGTTATTACAGGGTCTTTGATAACTAACAGCATATAGATGGTACATTGTCGACACATTTCTATTCTGGGATGGAAAAGGGAAAGATAAGAACATGAAGTGATTTGAGGTATACAAAAGCCTTGACATGAGTTGCTCTTTCACAAGTACTACATGGATAGGGAGACTCAGGTAAGAGGTCAGTGTCTTTTCTCTAATAAGGAGCTGAAAAGAATAGTGAGGTGAGACCTGAAGCAAAAGCTGCAGGATCCAGGCTCTGTGTCACAGAAGCATGAGAATTTGTAAGCAGAGCAGTGAACAGATTTAATACAATGCAAAGATAGAACAATAGATCAACATTTCACGTTTGACTCAAACAGAAATTATGGGGATGGAAAATTTGGCAAAGGATATTAGTGATGGTTGCACAACATGATTTATGTAATTAGTCTCACTAAATAGTTGTTGTCAGGTGTTGTCGAGTCAGTTCCAACTCATAGCAACCCTATGTACAACAGAACTAAACACTGCCCGGTCCTGTACCATCCTCACAATCATTGGTATGTTTGAGCCCATTGTTGTAGCCACTGTGTCAACCATCTCATTGACAGTCTTCCTCTTCTTTGCTGATCCTCTACTTTACCAAGCATGATGTCCTTCTCCAGGGACTGGTCCCTCCTGATAACATGTCCAAAGTACATGAGACAAAGTCTCACTATCCTTGCTTCTAAGGAGCATTCTGGCTTTACTTCTTCCAAGACAGAATTGTTCGTTCTTCTGGCAGTCCATGGTATATTCAATATTCTTTGCCAATACCATAATTCAAAGGCATTGGTTTTTCTTCTTTTTTCTTATTTATTGTCCAGCTTTCACAGGCATATGAGGCATCTTTGCTTTTAATCACTTTAAAGAGGTCTTTTGCAGCAGATTTGCCCAATGCAATACATCATTTGATTTCCTGACTACTGCTTCTGTGGGGGTTGATTGTGGATCCATGTAAAATGAAATCCTTAACAACTTCAGCATTTTCTCCGTTTATCATGATGTTGCTTATTGGTCCAGTTGTGAGGATTTTTGTTTTCTTTATGTTAGGTGAAATCCATACTGAAGGCTGTAGTCTTTGTCATTCATCAGTTAAGTGCTTCAAGTCCTCTTTACTTTCAGCAAGAAGGTTGTGTCATCTGCCTATCATAGGTTGTTAATGAGTCTTCCACCAATCCTGATGCTGCGTTCTTCTTCATATAGTCCAGCTTCTCGGATTATTTGCTCAGCATACAGATTGAATAAGTATGGTGAAGTATACAACCCTGACATACAACTTTCCTAATTTTAAACCACACAGTATCCCATTGTCCTGATAAAACGACTGCCTCTTGGTCTATGTATAGGTTCCACATGAGCAAGATTGTGTTCTGGAATTCCCTTTTTTTGCAATGTTATCTATAATTGTTCATGATTCACACAGCCAAATACCTGTGCATAGTCAAGAAAACACTGAATGGTACACGTGAAAAATATTGAAATAGTAAATGTTGTGATATCTGTAAGTTTACAATAAAATAGAACAATTGTTCTCAGGTATTGGTATTTCTTTCAGTCTTGCTTCCCAAATCAGAGAAATAAACTCTTAAATGTAATTTGCAAAGGTAGAAATGAAGTTCTTCTAAATCAAAATTAAAAATTAATGATAAAATGGCATTAAAATATATATTTGTTTTTATTATATTTAGATAACACCATAACATATTTGGTCTGAGTGCCACAATCTTTGGCCAATACTGTCTACTTAGGATCAGCTAGGAGCCTTGGTAGCACAATGGTTAAGTGCTGGACTGCAAACTGAAAATAACCTGCCAGCGGGTCCCTGGTAGAAAAGACCTGACAATCTGCTCCCATAAAGATTACAGCCTAGGTAACTCTATAGTGTAGTTCTACTCTGTCATATAGGGCCCCTATGAGTTGGAATTGACTCAACAACACGCAACACCACCACCACAATCCTTACAGGAATTGTGCCTGGAAGGTACTTATCAGTCTGCATTGAAAATTAATCCTAGTTTTGTAATGGTGTTTATAAATTACTGTTGTTTCTGAAACTTAGAATTAAGTTTTCAAAGTTTTAATATCTGCGTATATGGATTTAAAAAGAGAGGCCACCTGGTGAAAGCCTCTGTTAACAAAGGGAAAAAAAAAACATTCTGATAAAGGTTCTTAAAGTTAGTTATCAGATTGGACATGATCTCCAGCTACACAGTATGCAATCAGAGGGACATGAGTCATAGTTTAGTTTCCCAGGGCCCTGTGGTAAGTAGGCCCACTCAGAGGGATTGCATTCCCTTCAGCCTGTCTTAATCTACAATTGTACCTTATGGACTAAATTTTACCTAGATACCCTTGGGAAAAGATGATTGGTAAGTTAAGCACAGCACTTCAGGTGGGAGTTCCTTCCGTTTATAGCAGCATTCAGCAATACTGCTTCTGGTCAGATTCGTTTCTTAAACTCCACAGGCAGCTCCTTACCACCCAAGACCCCCTCCTCCCGCAAATATGGATTGGGTTTTACTATCTTCCATATTCCTCTCCTTCTATATCATGGCCACATAATTCATGTGCTATTAACACACATGGAAGGCTGAGAGAGTTAACTGTGAACAGGAAGCAGAAAGAGCCAGAAGATAAACTCATTCCCCTCCCTCCTCTTTACATACAGTCTAAGGAACCGTGATTTCCTATGGCTCTCCAGAGCAATCCAGGAAGACTGAGTAAATATCTGTGCTTTCCTTTGAAGCTGTGGCCAACGCAGTAACACATTACATTTGCTTTCCTTTGTCCCTTCCTCACTTCTCTTTTCCTTTCATTTTTGCTGCTCCTGAATTATACCCCACAATAAAGCATCAACGTATAAATTTTACCTCAGATTCTGTTTTCTCAGGCTAAGAGAGGACAATGACTGATAAATTTGATTACTTTATGGGGATAAAATATTGCATAATTTAGGGCACTGTAAAGCAAATCTATCCCTATTCTTATATAGAAACATAAAAAAAAGCAAGAAGCGCAAACAAAAGATTCTAAAGGGATTTTACAGATGTTCCATTGTCTTTACCCTTTTGAAAATATTGTCTCTTAGAAGAGAAAAGAAGACTTTGGCATATCTTGATTTAGAAAAACATTCATAACCTGTTAGCATATCATTGTATATGCACACGTGAGGTGAGAAAAAAAAAATTATGACATTGTGGTCCCAGAAGTATTAGGCCCCATAAGAGATTTTTCCAAATCTCTCCTTTAACACTTCTACACATATATTCTGGGTTTATCAAAGTTCCTCAAACAGCATCAGAATGCTCTCAGACTTCCATGTCTTGCACAGGTTACTTACTCTGCCTGAATTCCCTCCTCACACTTTTCACCTTTACCTCATGATTCAGATAAAGGGCCTTATTGTCTGTGAACTTTCTCTACTGTCCCTCCTCCCTATTACAAAATTAAGTATCCCTGTCTCTACTTTCATAAGCTTGTTTATACTTCTATTCTAGCACCTATCTGTCAACTTGTCCTCTTCAACTCTATTCCAAAAACCAAAAACAAACCCATTGCCATCAAATCAATTCCAACTCATAGCAACCCTAAAGGACAGAGTGGAACTGCTCCGTAGAGTTTCCAAGGCACAGCTGGTGGATTCGAACTGCCGACCTTTTGGTTAGCAGTGGAGCTCTTAACTGCTGTGCTACCAGGGCTCCTTTAACTGTATTAGGACCTCCTAAATTTTCAGATTGTATTGCCTTTATTTTTATATCTCCAGTATGTCTTATTGCTCCTGAGATGCAATAAACCGAAAACCAAACTGGTTGTTGTGGAGTGGATTCTGACCCATAGCGACCCCACAGAACATAGTCGAACTGCCCCATAGGATTTCCAAGGCTGTAATCTTGATGGAAGCAGAATACCACATCTTAAAGGAGCAAATGGGAAGGGGAAAGAGGTAATGAAAAGGAAGAAGCTGAAGAAGGAAATTGTATGTACCTGCTTGGATATCTTTCCATTCTTCCTTTAGTCCCCATGTCTTGGCTTTGAAGGAGAGAATACAATGTTACGATAATTCTATATATTTTTGAAAGCTCTAGAAAATATTCCAGTAATTCAATATCCTATACAAAAAAATTAAGTCATCTCTCCAGAGAACTGTTTGTTTTTTCTTAATAAAGCATAATTTCAATTTCAATCATTTCTATAGTGTTATAGAAATCAATAAAGAAAAGAGGTTTTCATTCCAGAGCTTTTTTTGGTGGAAAATTTTCCTGAAACTCTTAAAATCTATACACTAACGTGTTGTTTTGTGTTGTCAGGCCAATTCCGACTCATAGAGACACTACAGGACAGAGTAGAACTGCCCCATAGGGTTTCTTAAGCTGTTATCTTTATGGGGCAGATCGCCAGGTCTTTTCTGCAGAGCCACTGGTGGGTTCCAACCACTGACCTTTCAGTTAGCAGCCGAGTGCTTTAACCACTATGCCACAGCAGCCAAGAGCCTGAACCACTGTGCCACCATTGCTCCTACACAGAAGGGTTAAGATAGAAACATGTAAATACAGTGTTTTCAACAGAAATCTGAATGTACACAAACAGATAAGTTCCTTCTCATCTTGAACCTCTAAGGAGTTGAACCCAGATGCATGGAGACTCTTCTAAAGGATATGGTTGCGCCATACTCATGCTCTCAAACATCGTGAGCTATGCCGTCATTTACAGAATGGGATTCCAGTACCTTGACGTAGTTTAAAGACTGAGGAGGCAGTTGCTATTTTTGATTGTGTTAACCTGTGCATAATTATGTAATTACCTACTAAAATTTAGTTAGAGTGTTGCATATCTAAATCATTAACAATTGACAAGCTTCTTTGATTAGTATTTTCATAGGGTGGGATAACATACTTTTGTCAGCTTTCATATGATTAGTTATGATTGGGTATTTGTTTATGCAAAATATTTTCATTGCCTGTTTAGGAGAAAAAGAGAGGGAGAGTGAGGGTAGAGGAGCCTTGTTGCCTCCTCTCAGCAGAATCCCTCATGGTTGAACTCAAGAAATGTAAATGAGGAGAGAATGCATAAAAGGTACACTTGTCACTCCCCAAATGGCATATAATTTTAGCATCAGATTAGAAGAGTGTCTAGAGAACTCAAGATGGGAGAAATGGGTTCTCCTTTGGCAACTTAAACTAACAAGGACATCAGCGTACATGGCATCAACTCAGAATGTCACACACAACTCCCGACGTGGCCAGGCAGCATGCCTCCAACAGCAGTGATCAGGGCAGCTGCCCTCCTAAGGAAAATGCATGTCAGTATATTTGTTATTTACTTTCCAGAAGAAACAGAGCAGCTGCAGTAATTTTTGAGAGAATTCTCTGACATGTCTCATTTCCTATCAGTCTTAGGTGCTATTGACTGTATACACACATTCCTATTAGGCTAACATTTCTGAATGCAGCTAGCTATTGGAATAGAAAATCCTTTAATTTCTTGGCTATGATGGGGCTGTGTGATGCCAAATTTCAGCTCTCTATGGAAGACAGAAAGTCCTCAGGACATGAAGCATTTCTTCAGGCAAATTGGCTGCGTTCATTTGTTTGAAGTAAGCGATTACAAAAAAGTGGCTGAGAGAAATTTTAAAGTAAAATTAAAAATAAAAATACTACACTGGCTACTATGCATGTATTTGTGTTTCCCTTTTGAGGGAATGTGTTTAGGGTGGAGATGGCAGTGATCAAAAGGGGTTAACATAGCTGATGCACTCTAAGTTTGAATGGAGAAAGCATGTGTGATTTGCCACTGAGACCAGAAGGTGAGACCATCCTTTCAAAAGAATTTGCAGAGCAAAATGGACCCTTAACTCTCATTATTTTTGATTTCTCTCTGTATGTTTATGACATCATATTCTGGTGAAAATGCCTAGAAAAGAATAGTTTTGTGACATGATAAGCATTTATTATTGTCTCTCTACCTAAAAGAAAAGTAACATTCCAAATGCAATTTATTTTTTTAGGAGGATTTTTTCAAATCAGATCAGGAATGTCAAACTCCACAATCATAAAGTATTGCTCTCTCAGAATTAGACATCTTTGTCTCCATGTCGCACAAGCATGAACATCTGCTCCATCTTTCACAAGACTCTTCCCCACAATCAGACACACTACTACTATCTTTGAGATTGCAAGCTTAACTATACTGTCTTTAAACCTTGGTGAGTGAGCACACAGGTAGCAATATCACTCGCTCACTGTGTCTTTTAATCATATCTTTCCATGTCTCTAAGTATAACTTGAATGTAAAGCTTGTTTTATAATTTCAAGTCACCATCCTACCTTATAATTTTCTAGTTTTTATTAATTTTATCTTTCCTGCCCATGACTTTCTAATCCCCAAAAAAACTCATTGCCATCCAGTCGATTCGAACTCATGGCAACCCTATAAGACAAAGTAGAACTGCCCCATGGTTTCCAAGTTTATAAATCTTTATGGAAGCAGACTGCCACATCTTTCTCCCGTGGAGCAGCCAGTGGGTTAGAACCACCAGCCTTCCAATTAGCAGCTGAGAGCTTAACCACTGCACCACCAGGGCTCCTTTAACTCTTTATAGTTGTTACCAATTTAAGATTGTTTTCTAAATAAAATAATCATTCATAATTTTATTATTTTTTTTTTTTTTGTATCTTCTTTCCATGGTCTACATCGATGTGAACGTTTATAGAAAATTTGGAGGCAGCAATATGTATTTCTTCTGTCAGGGAATGCCCACCCTACAATGACAGATACTAAAAAAACCTGCTGCCATTGAGTCAATTCCGACTCATAGTGACCCTATAGGACACGGTAGAACTGCCCCATAGAGCTTCCAAGGAGTGCCTGATGGATTTGAATGGCCGACCTTTTGGTTAGCAGCCACAGCTCTTAACCACTATGCCACCAGTATTTCTGGTAAATGACAGATACCAGGAATAAAAATAAGTCAGGGGGCCCCTGGGTGTTGTGGGTATAATGAATACATTGAGAGGTCCTCCTGCTTGGGCACATCGTATTTGATAAGGCCATTTTGCAGCCTAAAGAACTAAACCATTTGACTTTCAGTTTTGTGTTTTTTTTCTTTTTGTTTTTTTTTAACTACAACATATTTGAATCCAATCCTTCAACTGAAACTCAGGTATGAGAGATAATGCTCAGATATGGGGTCAGAAATGGGATACCACAGGGGTCTAGAATGGAGGGAGATTCAGGGATAGTGTGCAGAATAAGTGAGGCTCAGCAAAGAAGGGAGAAATTCTAAGTAAACTCTGGGATGGTATGAGATAAGGAGTACCTTTCACACATTACTTGGTAACAGTAAGTTGTATTTACATTTTGACATGCCTCTTTTGGGCATCGAAACTCTGAAGCAAAGTTTCTCAACAGCAGCACTACTGACATTTTGAGCCTATAATTCTTTTTTGTGGAGAGTTGTCCCATGCATTGTAAAATGCTTAGCAACATCCCTAGCCTCAACCCACCAAATATCTCTCCGCAACCCCCTATGCAGTTGTAACAACCAAAAATGTCTCTAGGCATTGTGAAATGTCCCCTGAGAGGCAAAACTGCTACCATTTCAGCACCACGGTCCTAAAAATCTTTTAAAATGTCTCACTTTGCTCTTGCCTCACAGGCATCCCTAATACGACCTGCCTCACGATTTTCAAGGGGAGCACAAGGGTCCCTAGAGTTTAAACAATCCATATCCATGACTCATTAGTAACGGTTAAGTAGTGGCTAGCCACATGATCAGAAAAGGGAGCTGATGACCCTGCACAATCCTAGATTTTTAAAGACACAATCACAGCTCTGTTCTCCACAATAGGATCTAAACTAAACAAGCAAAACGGAATTAGTGTCCTCACCTCATACTTCTGAAACACTGTTGGTATGGGCACATAGTACTTTTTTCCTACAGGATCATTCCTTCTTCCATTCAACATTTCCTTGATGAAAATCTCAAGAACTGCTGAGGCTGGACTCCAGAAGAAGGAAGCCAGTCTTTTGAGACATTACCTTAGAGCCTACCAGCTTTTCTCACAGTACAATGGAGTAGTCTTGTCTTTGGATGAAAATAATATCGCTCCCATTTTAGCAAATTCAGTGGTACATGACAAGTTTCTCCTTTATTTAAAAATCCCTGCCATGAGCCCCTTAGTATTTCTATGACCTTAAAAATGTGACCTTTGCTTAAAAGTCCAAACAGAATTCTTAAGGACAGCATACACCTATCTAATGGAATTTTTATTTAGAGTTTTATAGGCAATAGATTTGTTTTCAGATTTGAAAGGTATATTACTATCTAGCTTATAGAAACAATTACTATACATTTTACATAATTTTACATTTCTACGGACATTGCAGCCTTTCTTTTTCTGATATCATAAACTTTTCAAAATGTGTTAGGAAATGAAAGATTCTTAAAACCATAAAAGTTCCTGTTTTTTTTTTTTTTTTTTTTTTTCCTAAACAGCATGCAAAGCTGTTGCATAATCTCAGAAAAAGATAGACAGGACATATCTTATAAATACATTTCAAAGCTCTGAAATGTAGACAAGAATATGTAAATTGAAATTAAATTTATTTTAGTGAACTGGCAAGAAGGGAAAAAATATAAGGCCATATGTTACCATCAGTTTTGCTATGCATATTTGGGGCAGGGGGAAGCTTCTCAAGCCAGGCATTTTCAGTCCATAAAATGTCTTCTATAGGTAACCACAAGCTGGAAATAGTAGTAGAAAAGTAATGGAAGTTAGAAATGAGGACAACGCTTTTATTGGTAGCAGAGCAGATTTGGGTACTTGGTCTAAGAGAAATGGACATGAGAGTATGATAGTTTTTACTTAAGTGAAAATGGTGTCAGAAAGTAAGGAAACTCTCAGCTTGAAGCAGAAGCTCAGTGTTTCACCTTTTTTCCTTCTGTTGGTCTCCCCACATCATGAGGAGCAATTCTGAAAATTTCCTCCAGTGCAAAAAAGGTGTACTCCAGCTCACCTATCTCTTCTAGACACTAAAGTGATCTCTTCTTTCATGGCTTGCTTCCATTAAATATCACAGTATACGGGAAGTCAGTTTGAATTCTAGCCATGGGCACAGATAATATATTATGCTGATTTTAATATAAGTAATAAGCTGCATGAAAGCAAGGCTATATCTGTTCTGACTATAATTCCCAGTACCATGAACAATGTCTGACATGCAATAAGTACTCAATGAAAATTTTAATAAACAAAAAAATAAATTAAAAATAAATAAATATAGTAACAATTGTATTGTGCCTGGTGCTAGTAGTTTTATATATTTTAAAATAATAATTATTCTCTGTGCATGTGTTTGTATGATCATATTTTGACTCTGCACATTTCCACAACAGATTAAAGATAGCTGAAAAATCACATGATTTTACATGTGTATTTAACATGAAACATTTTCCCATGGCTTGTAACAAATGAATTCAGAATAGAGAATTCTAACTATTTAAGAAGACAGAATTTTATTTTCTGAGATCATGTGCAGACAAGTAACTGAAGCTCTGAACTTCTATTTCTTGATCTAAGAAGTGACACTAACATAGCTTTCATAGGGTTTGTACGTGAATTAAATGTGCCAGTGTATACAAAAGTGTTTGGCAGAATGTAAAGTAATGGATAAATTTATGTGGCATTATTGAACTTATCCTCAGAAAACAAAGACTAGATCACAGGTGAATGTATATGTCATTCACATATTAGCAATTATATGATGTCCTGAGCTCCGGGGAATTGGAATTTTTAAGGCACCAAATTCAGGGGATCAAGGGCCGTGGGTTCCAAGGCTAATTTTATCACTGATTTGCTGTGAGACTTGGACAATTCTTGAGCCTCTTTTTATCTCAGTATCATCATCTGTATAATGAGGCCATAATAAATTCACTGAAATTCCTTTCTGCTCTAAGGTTTTATGGTTCTATGACAGAAAAAGATTAATGAGACACCTGAAGCAGCATCCAAAATGCAAGACCATAATCGAGGAAAGTTTTAGAAAAACCAAGGGAGTATATTAGCCACCTCTTGTGCTCAATTCAGAGGCCCATCTTTCACTCTAGTCATTCCTGCAGCAACCAGTTTCCTCAATTGTAATCTCATTCCTGCAAAGTGTGACTCCTGAGGGAACCCATCAGACACACACGTGCAACCTGGAAGTCCAAGGAAGTTAAACTCCAAGGGGGAAACTCTTTTACCAGCGGACAAAAACTCCCTCTTTTATCCCTCAGATGGGTAATTATAAGGCAATTCCATAGGGCTTCTCAAAGTGTCCTGGTAAGACCAAGCCCCAGTTCCCCACAGTGGTGATCAATTCAAGAATGCATTCTTTATTGACTTTCCTCCTTCCTTGTTTCATGCTTCATAGTTTACCATTCCTGTTCTTTGGGATTATTTCCCCAAATTAACTGCCTGAACTTAATCCCTTGCCTCATGCTGTATTTACTCGGTAGATCCTAGGCTAAGAAACAAGTGGCTCGGAATGAATGGGATTTTAAAGCTGGATCACTCACAAAACAGACCAAGATAAAGACCCCATCATTTTTGCAGTAGGTGAGGTGGTGATAGCCCTTAGTATATATAATACCATCACAATTACCAAGGCTATCACCAGAGTTTAGTTGGGATGCTATAAAAGTCAGAAGAATCCCAAAGAAGCATTTAGAGAGACTGTTATCTCCTGCATCTTCAGGGCAGACTATGCTGAACATAATCTCAGGGAATTGGATCCTGGATTTAACTGTACCGGAGTTAACAGGGTTAAATAGTTTACCTATGCCAATGTCAAAAACCTTATAGAAAAAGAAACAGCATTTCAAGACCTGACTGAGAGCATTTTGGTGGACAAACCTGAGAATTATATACTTCCGGAGTCCCTTAAATCCTCCAGGCTAGCAGAAAGAACTCCCTCCACCTGTCCTTTGCCTGGAGAACCCGAAAATCCTCCCCTGAAGTAAATGCCTTACAAATGATGCTTGCCTTCTTCAAGACCTACCTGGGATCCCCTCACTGTCTCCAGAACAATAACTAACGTAAGACTGCAATACAACTAGAGCAGGAAATGGAAATGCACACTTAAATGATTGCAAGCCTGGTTAATACGGACCAGCAGAAACCGGAAGAATAGATGTATGGATGTCGGAAGGTTTGTACCAGGTTGGACTGTAAGGTTCCATGGGAAAAAAACTGATTTACATCAGAGCATTCATCTATCAGGATTTTACATCCTAGCAAAGAAACCTAGAATCAGTCTCAATACACAGCTAGAATGGCTCTTTGAAGCTTGGTCTACAGTAAATGGTATAGAAATATCAGAACTGTTAAACAGAGTACTGAGGAAGAAGTCAGTTGTCTCAGAAAGAAAATATGATTGAATGGATTTTTTTATGTGAAAATCTACCACTTGTCTATATTTCCTAAGAATGACCAGAAGACACTCCCTTCAGTAAGGCAATACGGAATACACCGGTGAGGGGGAAACCAGCATCTTTAAAGAAGCCTGGTAATGGCTGTCCTCCAGAAGCCAGGACTGAGAGTGAGAGATACTGCCATGAAATTGGGTTTTCTTTTCATCAATGATGATACAGGAGTCTTGAGTGGCAGAGACCGGGGTGTAGCTCATAATTATTGTAGTGGGCAGAAAAGCCAGAATGAAAACCTGGGTGCCATGACCCAAAATAATGTTTGGTTATGGGTAGAAATACAACCAGAATACTCCTTAAAAGTGAAGATGGTGAGATTTCGGCTCACTTACTGTGGACACGTCATTAGGGAAGACAAATTGCTAGAAAAAGACATCCTGTTTGGTAAAGAAGAGGGTCAGTGAAAATGAGGGAAACCCTCAATGAGACGGATTGACACAATAATCACAATGGACTTAAACATATCAGTGATTATGAAGACTGCGCAAGATCAGGCAACACTCCATTCTGTAGTACTTAAGGTCACCATGAGTCAGAACCAACTCAAAAACAACTAACAACAAAAATTCATAAGTATTCATAAAGCAGTAGAGATGTGAAGCCTACTAAGTATTACTTAACTCATATTAAGAGCTAGTGCTGCTCCCTTACACAGTGTCCAGATCTAAGCCAGTATACAGATCCAGAACACATGGGGGAGAAGTCCAAGTCCCTGTGAAAAATGTCCTTGGAATTTCACCACAAGAATATATGACAAATATTCTCCTAACCCTTCCCAAATGGATCTGTGACTATCTGGCCAAGTAACTATGTTCTAGGAAAAAGGAATAGCCAAAACTTTTAATAGCGATTGATAGAGTATTTGAGCTGACCCTGATATCAGAAGACATACCAGAAGACATAAAATACCACCATGGTACTGCAATTAGAGTAGCAGAAGAGAAAAAAACGTGGACCTGCTTCACCAATGGATTATCCTAATAGGTTGATACTAGTCAAATGGAGCACTACAGCCGCACTCCAGGGGACTCTGTAAAACAGTGATGAAGGGAAATCTTCCTGAGTTCTTTTCTGCTCTGATGTTCTGTTGTTCTGTGACAGAACTGGTATATTGGAGCACTTGTAGCAGTATTCAAAATGGAAGGCTATATTTAAGAAGAGTTTTAAAAGAAGAGTGTATATTAGACTTGTATACTAGACTTCTCTCGTACCCCTTCCTTGGCATATCTTTTACTCTAGCCTTTGCTACAGCAACAAGTTCCATCAGGATGAATCCTGACAGCACCTTGTCTCAGCTATTTCAAACATCACGTATACGCTCTGGGGTGTCTCTGACTCTACAGCAAGAAACATTTCTGGGAACCACCAGGCACTAACACATGAGCAAGCCTGGAAGTGAAAGGGAGATAATGCTCCATTAGCAACCCTTTTGTAAACTTCTTAAGAACATTGAAAAAAAGAAAAGACAACCTAAGATTGGGCAATTATCAACTCAAATCATGCTGTGCTGGTCAGAAAGTCTCCAAAGGCAGTGTTTAAAGAGACCCCCTAGGAATTAAAGCAAGCACAGCTTGGAAGTGCAAGAAGTTAACACCCCATGAAATCACTTCCCAAACAAACTACCTGCATGCAAGTCTTTGCTGGGTTCTTTCTCTGCTAGGAAACTAGGCTAGGCCAGATGGGTAAGCATGGGAAGGGTAATTACTGAACTGCCGACATGGCTCTGATACTCAGTAATTCGTGAATTTATAGGTATAACACCAGAAATGTCCTTAAACCCAAAAGATCACCTCCTCCTGTTGCCTTTGCCAAAAGTTTTACAAAAAAGAGGAAATGTGTCCGTAGGCTTGAAGGACAGACTGTGCTTAGAAATTAAGTTCCAATGTAGGGCTCCACTTCACTGTTTTCTCCACTGTGGTGTGGTACTTGTGCTTCAGCCATTAGTAATGTCATTTGACAAAATATAATTATTGATAATGGCTACCATTTATAGAGTGATTTTTTTCCTCCTAGGAACCATGCCAAGCAGTGTGTATGTGTGTGTGTGTGCGCGTATAAAATCACTCTTAAACTTCATGTCTGCCCTCTGAGGCAACTGTCACTACTTCCTCTTACAGATAAGAACACTGAGCATCAGAAAATTCAACTTTACAAAGCACACACAGAAAATGACAAAGACAGGATTTGAAACCCTAAATAAATCACTACATCATACGACTAGCTGCCTTGTGCAACATTTCTGTGAAATTAGGCATTTGAACAAAAGCATGGGGAGAATAGTGATGGGAGCAAGAGAAAGTTTACTAACCTCTGATCATCACTAAAGGACCTAACGTGATTGGGGTCACCAAAAAGGACCTTCCACTAGAAGGCCAAGGTGTCATTAATCATTCATTCATTCAAAGAATATTTATTTAATCCTTAAATGTATGCAAAGTACTGCTCTAGGTAGGTATTGGGAGATGGAATAACAAATAAGACAAAACCCATGAATCTTAGAACACCTTCTCCATATAAAATATAAGTGCCACAAGAGTGGGACTGTGCCTATATTATTCACCATTTTATCCCCAGCACCCAGAATTTGTCAGGCACACCATAAGTGCTAAATGCGTATTTGCCGAAGAAAGCTGATCTTTCAGGAGCAATGTACTTCCAAAGCTCTAGCTTTCTGTTATATTTAATTGTTTATTGCACATAAACAAACATTTGATTTTCAAGTACATTTTTTTTGGGGGGGGCTGGGAGAGGGTAGAATCTCATGTGAAAGAGTTGAGTTAAATGCCTAACAAGGACTGTTCATTCCATGGCAAACTATCTTCATCAGTCCTTATGAGGAACTTCTCTTATTTTATTGTATTTGACTCCTTTTGGCAAATCCTCACTCCTAGTCCCCGCCTCAAGAAGACTTCATGGTGCAATGATTAAGCACTGGGCCCCCAACCTAAAAGTCTGTGGTTCGAATTCACCAATAGCTCCGGAGGACAAAAGACCTGACAATCTGCTCCTGTAAAGATTACAGCCTAGAAAACCCTATGAGGCAGTTTTACTCTGTCCTATAGTGTCGCTGTGAGTTAGAATCAACTAGACAGCACTTAACAGCAGTCCCCTCCTCATCTCATGGGCACTAATTCAAATTTGGATTTATGTCTTGGATATTCATGTATTCTTGAAGAATATGCAGTATTTTATATGTATATGTGTGCGTGTACATGTGTGTGTTTAAATTTATATTATCATTTTTTTACCCAATACTGCTGTTTTAAGATCTGTCCATGCTGTTATACACTGACTATTTCATGTCTTCTAACTGCTATATATTGTTGCTGTTGTTAGGTGCCATGGAGTTGATTCTGACTCATAACAACCCTACGTACAACAGAATGAAACACTGCCTGGCCCTGTGCCATCCTCATAATTGTTGCTATGTTAGAACCCATTGTTGCAGCCACTGTGTCAATCCATCTCGTGGAGGGTCTTCCTCTTTTTCACTGACCCTCTACCTTACCAAGTATGATGTCCCTCTCCAGGGCCTAGTCCCTCCTGATATACAGTATCCATCTATCATATTTTACTTACATACTCCTCAAATGATGGACACCTAGATTGCCTCCAAAACGTCCCCCCACCACCAAAAAAGTTACAATGAATATTTTCATACGTATTTATTTTATGGTTTTGAGCAAGCGTTACCCTGGGATATATATCCAGGATACCAGGTTCATTAGCGGATATATTAACTTGACTATCACATTCCTCCCTGTTGCTGCTGTAAAATTCACCACAAACTCCATGGCTTAAAACAACATGAACTTACTGTCTTACAGTTCTTTAGGTGAGAAGTTCAACACTGATGTCCCTGGACTAAAATCAAGGGGTCATCTGGGCTACTTCTTTTCTGAAGGATCTAGAGGAGAATCTATTTTCTTGCCTTTTCCTCTTCTATAGGCCACCCACCTTGGTTCCTCTATCTTCAAAGCCAGTAATGTTGCATCTCTCTGTACCTTTCTTTCATAATACTTTTTGCTTTCCATATCATCTACATTTTATATTATCCTATAATCTAGTTTATTCAAATCTGGTGCCTATAGAGATATTTCACATTTTTGTTTTAATTTGCATTTCTCTGATTCCTGCTGAAGTGAAAGCATCATGTCATATTTTTGTAATTAATCCAGAATTTCCCTCTGTGAGTCACCCATGTTTCTACTGGTTTTCCTGTCTATTACTTGATGGTTTACATGAATTTTTCCTATATTCTAGATATTAATCTCTTGTTAGTTTTATATACTGTAAATATCATCTTCCATCTGTCACCGTCAAGTTAACTTTGGCTATTTATCCTTCCTTGAGAAGAAGTCTTTAATTGTGATGTAGTTAAACCTCTCAATTTATTGCTTAATGAATTATGGTCTTGTATTTGAAGCCCTTGCATTCCTCAGAGCTTTCGTCATTTCCCACATTATTTTTTCATTTATCTTTAGAGTTGTACCCTGCACATTTAAGTCTGCCATATCTCCACTCATTTGAACATAAACCAAATTCCAATATATATCAGATTTGTTTCTGACCTTTCATTTTGACTCTATTTGGCTTTTATACCTGAACTATGACTTGATTTAAAAAAAAAAAAAAAAAAACCATTGCTGTCAAGTCAATTCCAACCCATAACAACCCTATTGGACAGAGTAGAACTGCTCTATAGAGTTTCCAAGGAGCAATGGGTAGATTTGAACTGCCAGTCTTTTGGTTAGGAGTCAAGCTCTTAACCACTGAACCACCAGGGCTCCATGTCTTGATAGTGTGTTTTGATATGTAGTAGAGTACCGTATTTTTACACAAATAATGCGTGCCTTCTACGTTTGCTTGCCAACCGCGCCCTCCCGTATGAGGTATTTTAGTAAGCCCTTGTACCAATTTTTTTTACATGCTGCTGTAAAAAAACAAAAAAGAAAGAAAATTAGCATAGCATACTTACAAAAATACCTCACAGGGGGAGGGCATGATTGGCAAACAAACATAGAAGACGTGCATTATTTGCATAAAAATACAGTAACTTCTATTTACTTTTAAAAGAAATTTCCTGGCTTTTTAAGACCTCATTCTTTCAAAAAACTGTAATCAGTTTGCCATTATTCTGTTAAGAATTCGCCTGGAATTTTGAGTGAAGTTGTGTTGAATTTATGTATTACTTTAGTGAAATTAACATATTTATATTGTTAGTCATGCTATCCGTGAACATAGCTCAGTATTTTGCTTCATTTATTTAGTAAGTATTCTTTAATATCACTTAGGAGTTTTATCTTTTTCTCCAAGATTTTGTGTATTCTTTATTAGATTAATTCCTGCATAATCTATAGCTTTGATTTTATCGTGAATAGTCTCATTTTTTACTTTATATTCTAGTTAGTTATTGCTGATATAAAGAAACGCACTTCATTTTTGTAAATTGATCTTATATCCAGCAACCTTGATTTGCATTATTATGAAGTTTATGATAAAAACTTGTTAATCTTTATTAAATAGTTTTTCTGTCTCTTCTGGGATAATCAAAATATTTTTCTCTTTTGGTCCATTAGTGTAGTAAACTACGTTGCTAGATTTTCTGGTGTTACTTCTCTTTACATGTGTGGGGTGGATTCATCTTAGTCATTTTTTAAAATACTCATTTGATTCCAGGCGAAGAATGTTTTATTTGCACTTCTGCATCTATATTCATAATCAAATTTCCTTATATTTTCCTTTTACCTTTATTTAACCAAGTTTTGAATTAAATTTATTTTAAGCTCATAATATGAGTTGATCAGGTTTGCCTCTTTTTCTCTTTTATAATACAACTTTAAAAGAAAGGAGTAATGAGTTTCTTGAAAGTTTGGTACAATTCATCTGTAGAATCTTTTATTTGACAGTGGAAGAGCATATCTGAGTTTCAATTACATCTGTATTTTTAGAGATATCCATATTTTCTTTCTTTTTGTACCAATGAAGACTTTAGTTTTCAAGAAATTTATTCAAATCATCTAAGTTTTTAAAATATCATTCCATATAGCTATTCATGTTAATTTATTATTAGAATTAAATCTTTATGTCCTTGTCCTTATCATTTTTTTACTTGCATTTTCTCTTCATCTTCTAGACTTCAGGAACTGATGGGATATCAATTGAGATGTTTCAACAAATGTATGTAATGCTGGCAGGGCTCACTTGTCTTTGCGAAAAAATTTTGAAGAAAGCTACCTGACCAACTGACTGGAAGAGATCCATACTTATGCCCACTCCAAAGAAAGGTGATCCAATGGAATACAGAAATTATCAAACAATATCATTAACATCACACACAAATAAAATTTTGCTGAAGATCATTCAAAAGTGGCTGCAGCAGTATATCAACAGGGAACTGCCAGAAATTCAAGCTCGATTCAGAAGAGGATGCAGAACCAGGGATATCATTGCTGATGTCAGATGAATCCTAGCTGAAAGCAGAGAATACCAGAAAGATGTTTACCTGTGTTTTATTGACTATGCAAAGACATTCAACTGTGTGGATCATAATAAATTATGGATAGCATTGCAAAGAACGGGAATTCCAGAACACTTAATTGTGCTCATGAGGAACCTGTGCGTAGATCAACAGGCAGTCATTTGAACAGAACAAGGGGATACTGTGTGGTTTAAAGTCAGGAAAAGCGTGCGTCAGGGTTGTACCCTTTCACCATACTTATTCAATCTGTATGCTGAGCAAATAATCTGAGAAGCTGGACTGTACGAAGAAGAATGGGGCATCAGGATTGGAAGACTCATTAACAACCTGTGTTATGCAGATGACAGCACCTTGCTTGCTGAAAGTGAAGAGGACTTCAAGCACTTACTGATGAAGATCAAAGACTATAGCCTTCAATATGGATTACATCTCAACATTAAGAAAACAAAAACCCTCACAACCAGACCAATACGCAACATCATGATAAATGGAGAAAAATTGAAGTTGTCAAAGTTTTCATTTTACTTGGATCCACAACCAACACCCATGGAAGCAGCGGTCAAGAAATGAAACAACACATTGCATTGGGCAAATCTGCTGCAAAGGAACTCTTTAAAGTGTTAAAAAGCATATACGTCACCTTGAAGACTAAGGTGTGCCTGACCCAAGCCATGATGTATTCAACTGCCTCGTGTGCATGTGAAAGCTGGACAATGAACAAGGAAGACTGAAGAATTGATGCCTTTGAATTATGGTGTTGGCGAAGGATACTGAATATACCATGGACTGCCAAGAGAATGAACAAATCTGTCTTGGAAGAAGTACAGCCAAAATGCTCCTTAGAAGCAAGAATGGAGAGATGACATCTCACATACTTTGGACATGTTATCAGGAGGGGTCAAACCCTGGAGAAGGACATCATGCTTGGTAAAGTAGAGGGTGAGCGAAAAAGAGGAAGCCCCTCAATGAGATGGACTGACACAGTGGCTGTAACAATGGGCTCAAGCATAATAATTGTGAGGATGGCGCAGTGTCTCATTCTGTTGTTCACAGGGTCGCTGTGAGTTGGAACCGACTCGATGGCACCTAACAATAACAACTTCTCTTTTTCATCTATATGCTTTATACTTGATGACAGTGGTTGTATATATATGCTATCTTTTTACTACTAATCTATAATTTTATTGATTTCTAATTTTATTTTGTTGTATAACTTCCATAATGTGGATACTTTGTATTTATTGAGACTTTCTTTGTGGTTACATATGTAGTTAATTTCTGTGAATGTTCTATATTCATTCAAACGATTTGTAATTTATTTCTTGTATGGCTCTAAAATTTTCTCCATCTCTTTTTACATCCTCCCAAAACCCAAAATTTGGTTTAAATATCAAGACTAATAATATCACACATATACCAAGAAGGTAAAAGTAAAGATTTATTACTCACATAATGAGGCTTTCTGGGGAGAGCAGGGCAGATTCTCAAGCAGGTCTGAAAATGACGTCAGATAGCAGAGAAAGGAGACTGAACTGGTTCATGCTGGACAAGACTTGTGTGGGTTGAAGTTAATGTTTATTAATATATATATCCCTAGGTGGCTCAAACCATTTGCACTTGACTAGTAACCTAAATGTTGGCAGTTTGAACCCACACAACAACGCCCCAGAAGAAAGGCCTGGTGATCTGCTTCTGTAAAGATTATAACCAAGAAAACCCTATGGAGCAGTTCTATTCTGTAACACATGGGATCATCATCAATTGTAATCAATTTGGTGGCAATGGGTTTGAGCCCATATATATGAGCTCTGGTGGGAGAGTGGTTAAGAGCTCAGCTGCTAATCAAAAGGTCAGCTGTTTGAATCCATCAGCTGCTCCTTGGAAACTCTATGGGGCAGCTCTACTTTGTCCTATATATACAATTAAGCTTTGAAATTATATTCAAAGATATTTTATTAGGTACATACATGTTCATAACGATTGCCCTCAAGTTGATTCCAACTCGCAGCAACCCTACAGGACAAAGTAGAATTGCCCCATAGAGTTTCCAAAGCTGTACTCTTTACAGAAATAGACTGTCATATCTTTCTCCCAGGGAGTGGCTGGGGAGTTCGAACCACTGCCTTTTTGGTTAGCAGCCAAGTGCTTTAACCACTGTGCCACCAGGGCTCCTCAGACATCTTCGCAGTCTTAACAAATACTTAATTTCATATTTCTATCAGTATTTAACATCTGTCTGTTATGTTTGCCTTTAATTCCCTTTTGCTTGATATTAAATTGTTACTCCAACATTCTTTTGGTTCATTTTTCTAGTATATCTTTCTCAATTTCTTTATAATTTTCTGTTCCAAAAATGTTTATTTAGATTTTATTTTTTTATTTAATCTCAGAGTCTCTACATTTTGATGAATGAATTAAACAATTGTTATTTATTACAATTACTATTACACTAAAATTTATTATTTCTACAAACTTATTTAATGTTTTCTATTTACCATACCTTATTTCTTTTCTTCTTTCTTACTTACGTTGGAAAGATCAATTTTTTATTAGTTACGAGCATTTCAATTTTATCCTTCTAGTGGTTATTCCAAAGCTATTTAACCCACACTCATGCTTATATTTTTCTGTCAATTTCTTAAGCTAATTATTACTACTATCTTCTCCCGATCCTTAGTTATATTTCTTCAAACATTTCTTTCCATTATTTCCTTGTTTCTCCTTCTTGTACCTCTATTCTATGTACTTAAAATTCTATGGATTTCCTTCTTTTAATTTTTTCTACTTAAATTCTACTTCTTAATGATATCTTTAACTTACTCATATTTTTCTTTTCTTCATCTCTTTGTTTTCTCTCACGATAGCTCCTTGACTTCCATTCTACTAATTCATTCCTTAATTATGCCCATTTATTTTGATACTTACTAAGTTCTTTATTTCAGCTGTAGTATTTTTAAATCATAGTATCTACACTAGATTCCTCTAACTGCTTGTTCTTGCTTAGTATTTCCAATAATCTCACTTATATATTTGAGAATCTTTATTAGGCTTAGTTAGATTTGTATTTTGTCTGGACCATTAATTGTTTTATTTGGCTATATGGTGCATTCTTGAAATGTCTTGACATTTATTTAAGAGTTAATATTCCCTTGGAGACACTGACAATTTTAACTAATACTGTTTATCGCAGGGATGTTTTAAAGGCCAAAGCCATAGGTTTTGCACCTCTTAGTGAGTTTAGAAATGAGTAAACTTGCATCAAGGGAAATCCGTCTCAGAGTGGAGAACCTCCAGTTTAATATTCTGGATTATACTGCCCCATTTCTGCAACATAATCTCCAGTAACCCTGCCCTTCCACATAAACCCTCTACCTCCACACAGCGAAGCTCCTCCCCAAGTCCTACTTCTCAAGATGTGTTTTGTAATCACCTGACCCAATGAGTGTGGTGTGGGTTCTTGCAAGAAGAGGATATCCAGGGGCTACCCTATCTACCTGAAGTTTTATGTTTCGCTCCCACCCTCAGCTAAACTCCAGTGTTACTCTAATATAAAGCTTCTCTTCTGGCTGACACTCAGTTGATGATGCTTTTTATCTGCCTTGCAGTGGTGATGGGCAGGGAAATTTCTTCAGACAAATATGTGGATGAGGAAAAAAGACCTATCTAGAAAGCTCTCACCCAACTGGTCACAATCTATGGTAGATGCCTGATCTTCCTCCATTTTGTACTGCTTATTTAACCCCACACTTGGATAAAACCACATTATATCTCTTCAGGGGTTTCTTGATGGTTTTTCTGCTAATTCAGAGATCCAGATTTTCTCTTGACACTCTGGTATCTCCTATGTTGGGTTTGGAGAGGAGCCAGTAGCTGGTGCAGGCCAGCCTTTTTATCAAGAAGATACTTAACAATTATCAAATCAAAAATTAATTTAACCATGTATTTATCTGTATGATTTTGGGAAATGTAATTACCTCAGTGCCCTTACCTGTAAAATAAAGAGTTTTTACGAAATTATATACTACATGAAAAGTGCCTAGGGCTGTGTCTGATATATATCATGCTCCATAAATATTAGCTCCATTAATATACGTGAGGTTAAGGTTTATGTAATAGATATGTTAGGTGGATTTATAATGGATTAAGATACTTCCTGGCATCTGGGCAATAGAAGGGTCTACCCTGAAATGTGAGTAACTCTCACTGTAGCCCTGCTATCGACTCTGTAAACCCAAACATAACGAGGCAGCCCCAGAATGGTAGAATTACATCAAACACTTTAATACTTACTTACTTCAAAAGGGTGTAAAATTCCCTAGAAACTTCTCCATATGGCAGGAAATAAGTTAACACACCATGCAAGTTCTGTAATGAATAGGGAGGGATCCAAATCCAACAAATGCTTTCTAAGTGTTAGAGTTAAATTATTGTAGAATCAGAAACTTGGGCTTTAGAAACATCAATAATTTTGACTTTTTTTATTTTCTGCATTTTTTCCTTTTCATTTATTACTTGAAAGTTTTGTCTTTTTTTTTTTTCTAATTTTTGAAAAATAGTGTCCTTGTTAGAGCTGAAATGTAAACAAGACAACAAAGTATCCTCAATAGCCAGGTATGGTTAGGCAACTCATCAGGGTGAGGCACGCCCAAAAGGAAGGTCAATTTTAGAGTGAACAGTGAGGATTTGTGGTCCAATAAAACATCTTGTGTAAGGCTACACAGAGACCTCTCCAGAGATATCTAAAGCCTTGGAGATTTTAGTGATAGTTTATATAAAGGGGCCAACTTCTTAAAACAGCATCAGAATCAGAGTTAATTACCATTTCTGCCAAGGCCAAATATGAGTCAACACTTACAAAATATACCCAGAAATGGAAGACTCTGTGGATAGTCTATATTTCCTAAAATGATGCAGTATTTTATATGAAGATAATCTCTAATATTCTCCTGTTCAATCGTTCTTACATAACTACAGACATTAGCATACATCAGTAATGTCAATAAACAATAAAGGAAAAAAAACTTAAATTATGTCATTCTTAGATGATCCTCAGCAAACATCACCAGTTCTTTCATGCAGTTGCTTACTCCACATTTATTTGTTGACCTCCCAGGAATCTCCTGTCTCAGGATCACTTTGTTGTTGTTGTTGTTGTTAGGTGCTGATGAGTCGGTTCTGACTCATAGTGACCCTACGTACAACAGAAGGAAACACTGCCCAGTCCTGTTTATCCTCACAATTTTTGCTATGTTTCAGCCCATTGTTGCAGCCACTGAGTCACTCCATCTCTTTAAGGGTCTTCCTCTTTTTTGCTGACCCTCTACTTTACCAAGCATGCTGTCCTTCTCCAGGGACTGGTCCCTCCTGATAACATGTCCAAAGTACGTGAGATGAAGCCTTGCCATCATCGCTTCTAAGGAGTATTTTGGCTGTACTTCTTCCAAGACAGATTTGTTAGCTCTTCTGGTAGTTCATGGTATAGTTCACGGTATATTTTTCACCAACACCATAATTCAAAATAATTTGTAATTCATCAGTTCTTTTTCTTCTTTCTTTATTCATTGTCCAGCTTTTGCATGCATATGAGGTGATTTTAAATATCATGGCTTGGATCAGGCCTTAGTCCTCAAAGTGACCTCTTTGCTTTTTAAGACTTCAAAGAGGTGTTTTGAAGTAGATTTGTCCAATTCAATGAGTTGTTTGATTTCTTGCCTGCTGCTTCCATGGGCGTTGATTGGAGATCCAAAAAAAATAAAAGCCTTGACAACTTCAATCTTTTCTTCATTTATCATGATGTTGCTTATTGGTCCAGTTGTGAGGATTTTTGTTTTCTTTATGTTGAGGTGTAATCCATACTGAAGGCTGTAGTC
>NW_004444007.1:6647365-6716588 GCF_000243295.1 Trichechus manatus latirostris
TGATGTTGCTTATTGGTCCAGTTGTGAGGATTTTTGTTTTCTTTATGTTGAGGTGTAATCCATACTGAAGGCTGTAGTCTTTGATCTTCATCAGTAAGTGTTTTAAGTCCTCTTTGCTTTCAGCAAGCAAGGTTGTGTCATCTGCATATTGCAGGTTGTTAATGATTTTCCTCCAATCCTGATGCCACATTGTTCTTCATATAGTCCAGCTTCTCCGATTATTTGGTCAGCATACAGACTGAATAAGTAAGTGTGGTGAAGGATACAACCTGATGCACACCTCTTTGATTTTAAACCACTCAGTATCCTCTTGTTCTGTTTAAACAATTGACTCTTGGTCTATGTACAATTTCTGCTTCAGCACAATTAAGTATTCTGGAATTTCCATTCTTTGCAATGTTTCCATAATTTTTTATGATCCACATAGTCAAATGTCTGTGCATAGTCAATAAAACACAGGTAAACATCTTTCTGGTATTCTCTGCTTTCAGCCAAGATTCATCTGACATCAGCAATGCTATCCCTCGTTCCATGTCCTCTTCTGAATCTGGCCTGAATTTCTGGCAGTTCCCTGTTGAGGTACTGCTAAAACCATTTTTGAATTATCTTCATCAATGTTTTACTTGCATGTAGTATTAATGATATTGGTTTGATAATTTCCACATTCAGTTGGATCACCTTTCTTGGGAATAGGCACAAATATGGATCTCTTCCAGTCAGTTGGCCAGGTAGCTGTTTTCCAAATTTCTTGGCATAGATGATTAAGCACTTCCAGCATTGGAAGCTTTCAAAGATCACTTAATTGCTTCCCTATTAACCCCCTCATATCCTTACTTCCTTTCCTAATCTGCTTAACCTTTATAATCCACCCTTTAAACCTCTCTATTTTTAATATGAACAAGCCTCTTTCTCCATTTTCCTTCTGAGAGAGTAGCTGTTAACTGATCCTCAGGCTCAGACGAATCTAACTATCCATCCTCTCCAATTGTATCCCAGGATGCTTAATGCCACAGGTGCATGAGACAATTGTGCAACCTGCTGTTACTATAAATGTGAGGTTTCCAACCTCTGCTGAGCTCTCACCGCTATCTCATCACCATTTTGATCACAGCTTCTCTACTCTGGCTACATACTGGAATCTTAGAGCTTTTTAAAAATCCTTAAGTCTGGTTCTCAACCCAGACCAATAAAATCAGATCCTCTGGTTGTGACATCTAGGCATCAGTAATTTTAAAAGGTCTCCAGATCATCTCTACAGGCAGCCAGGGCTCAGAGCAATGTTCTCAACCTTGGTAGTATATAATAATCACTGTGGAGCTTTAAAAAGGACGGCAGCTCAGGTGTCACCCTCAGAGATTATGATTTTTCTGAGGTACAACCTGAGCATTAGGATTTTTCTTTAACTTTTATTTTATTGTAGTAAAATATATATAACAAAATTTGCCACTTAAACCATTTTTAAGTGTATAATTCAGTGGCATTAATTATATTCCCAAGGTTGTGCAACCATCACCACCATATATTTCCAAACCTTTTTTCATCATCTCAGACAAAATCTCTGTACCCGTTAAGCAAAAACCTCTCTTCCTCCTCTCCCCCAGCCCCTGGTAACCTCTAATTTAGTTTCTGTCTCTATGAATTAGCCTATTCTAGATATTTCATATAATTGGAATTATAAAATATTTGTCCTTTAGTTTCTGGCTTATTTCACTTAGTATAGTGTTTTCAAGGTTCATCTATGTTGTAGCATGCATTAGAATTTCATTCCTATTTACGGCTTTTTATACAACATTTTGTTTACCATTCACCTATTGATGGACAGTTGTGTTGTCTCCACCTTTTAGGTATTGTGAATAATGCTGCAATGAACATTGGCATACAAGTATCTGTTTGAGTCCCTGCTTTCAATTCTTTTGAGTATTTACCTAGGAGTGGAATCACTATCATCTGGGAGTTCTATGCTTTGAGAAATGAGCGAACTCTTTTCCACAGTGGCTGCACCATTTTACATTCTCTTCAGCACTGGATGAGGGTTTCGGTTTCTCCAAATCCTCACTAATACGTGTTGTTTTCACTATTTTGATAATAGACCAAGGAGCGGTTGGTGGATTCTAACTGCTGACCTTTTGGTTAACAGCCGAGCTCTTAACCACTTCGCCACCACAGCTCCAACAAACATCCTAGTGGGTGTGAAATGTATCTCATTGTGGTTTTGATTTACATTTCCCTAATGACTAATGATGTTAAGCATCTTTTCATGTGATTATTGGTCATTTGCGAATCTTCTTTGGAGAAATGTCTATTCAAGTCATTTTCAACACTGGGATTTTTGAAACCTCCCCAGGTGTCTCCAATGTGTAGACAAGAGTAAGACCCCCTAGTTCGAACCACTCACTGTTCCTCAAGCCTTCAACTTTCCCCTCCTAACTTTCAACAGAATGCCTTGCTTCCTTCTTCACAGAAAAGAAAAGAAAAAAATAGAATCTATCAGAAAAGAATTCTCTTAGCTTCCCTTTCAGTCAACCAAAGTTATAGACAAACCTCCTCTCCTATCTGTGGTTAGTCCCTTCACTTCTTTTCCAGATTCTGTTCCTTCCCACATACTCTGTGATTTCAACCCATCGGTTACTGCTACCCTCTCCCTGTGTCTGCTTCCTATTGATATTTAAACAGGCTCTACTCTCACTTATTTTAAGGGAAAACTCCCCGCCTCCCCACATCTGCTTCCAATTATCTTCCTCTCTGTTACCTGTTCAGAACCAAACATCTTGAAACTATTGTGCATCCTGGCTGTCTCCTCTTCCTCCCTTAGTTCTCACTCCTTTACATGTCACCATCTGTTTATTCCTAACAATTCTGAAGAAACCAGTGACCTCATTGTCACTAAATCCAGCATACACTTGTCAACATTTATCTTCATTAATTTCTCAGCAATATCTGACCCTGCTGACCTCTCTAATTCTTGAAATGCTCCACCTCTCTTTGGTTTTTATTTTATAACTTCTCACTCTTCAAACTTTGCCCCTTTGCTCTATGGTTGCTCTTCCATCCTCAGATGCAGACTCTGCTTCCTCTGTCCTTTGAAATGCTGTTGTCCCTCAGATTTCGCCTTTGACATTCTCTGCTTCTTCTTTCACATGCTCTTTGTCTCTCATGGCTTTGGGTTCTTATTATATGCTAATCACTCCTTTGTGGGAATAGAGCTCAATACACTAACTCATACATTTAAGAATTAAACTCATTTTAATTTCTATCTCAAAGATGTCATTCTGCAGACTGATAGAAGACAACTTTAGTGCTTCTAGGAGGCCCCTAATCAATGCCGCAGTTCTGTGGCCTTAGGCAGTGCTCAGGCATTGGGATTGGGTTGAGGAAGTAAGTAGCATATCCCATACGACTGGACCGCGAAGATATCTGCTAAGATCTCCAACCTAGATCACATGATATGTTCGGGGTCCATAGCTTTTCTGCTGCTTCTGTACTATATTTGGGACACAAGCAATCTTTTGTCTTGTGACTTGCAGGATATAAGTTTCCCCCAGGGTTTCTCTCTCTCTGTCCTCCCATTCTCAAAGAAAAATATTCTAATAAGGTTTAATCAGGAGAAAAATCCTTTCACTTTCCTATTTATAGGTAAGGCATTTATTTTTGTCCAAAAATACCTTTCTTCCCAGATTCTTAGACTTCTGGAAATAAGAACAAGAGAAAAAAAAGTATTAGGTAGAGATCTTTTATATTCTGTCCTTCCAAGTCACCTCTGATACAATGCGTATATGGCCAATTACTTGCTTGAATGGGCAGGAGAATGAGGAAAAATAAACCTAAAACAAAAATATCGTAAGTATCTAAAAAGTAATCAGCCATGTTCCCAAATCCCGGAAATATCCCCTTCCAAAGTTTCTGATCCAGATATTCAAATACAACCTGGACATTTACTCATTCAACATATACTTTTTGAGCAACTACTATGGGCTAGGTTCTAGATGCTTGGAACAAAACAGTGAACAACTAGAAATGTTCACTATTTGTAAACATTACGCATATAATGTCAGCTATGCATAATAAAACTGTCAGCTATCATCTCGTTGCCTACAAGGAACTTATATTCTTATAATTAATACTGTGACAAGTGCTATGAAGAAAAGTCATGAAGAAGGGTAATGACAGAGTAATCAGCTTTAGATAGGCTAGTCAGGGCAGTGACATCACTGGGGGGTATGGGGAGTGTGGACCACACCAGCTGACAATATCAGAGGGGGTGACACCAAAACGACTGTCTATAAAAACTTCTGTAATTAATTGTAACAACAAAAACATTTTTTTCGTAAGTCTAGCTTACAAGTATCAATATACCTACAAGGCTAACACTCTTATGTTAATTTACTCTTTGAACCTTCTAATGCGCTCTGGTCAGAGCTGTCATTATTACTCAATTACAATGACGTTTAGGTTTCATCTGCACTCACTACAAAGTACACGCTGTTGTTTTTGTTGCTGCTGGTGTTTTATAGTCATTGATTTTGTCAAATTTTCTGATGTTTTAGCTACAATATTATGGAAATTAGTATTTGTGAGCCTATATCAGTAACTTTTTTGAGAATAAAGTAGTAATTAAAGGAAAAGGAGTGATATATGGGAATTAACGATTTACGAGTAACATTAGTACAAAAAAATTACTAAGGATTCTGTATGGTCTGGTATGGGAGGAGGTCTATGGGTGGGGGGGGTGATACCATGAGTTACCACATTGGGTGACACCAACCCTAGTGACACCACTGAGTTGGGGAGGGCCTCTCTAAAGATGGGAACATTTGAGCCAAGACTGAAATGGTGAGAAATAGCCAGCCAGGCAGAAAGTGAGCAGAAAAGTGCCCCAGGCAAAGAGAACCACAAATATAAAGACTCCAAGACAGAAAATAGATAAGACTATAAAAAGGCCAGTGTAATAAAAAGTGGTAGAAAAATAGATAGGTTGGCAGAGAATGTGGAAGTGGAGATTATGCAAGGCGATGAAAGTCTTGGAAATTCATTTGGATTTTATTGTAAATGCAATAGGAAATTATTGAATACTTTGAAACCAGGAGATTGATTGATATAATTCGCATTATTTTCAAGTTCCTTCAGACTGCTGCGAGGAGACAGACGTGGACAGGGAGTGGCAGGAGTAGAAACAGGCTTCTGCAGCAATCCAGGTGAAAAAGTCCTGTAGAAATGAGGCGAAGTGGATGAATGGAATTTTGGGTCCATTTCATAGGTAGAACAGGCTGAAGTTGCTGATGAAATGGCTGTGGAAGTTTGAGAAAAATAAAAAAGCAAGCCTTACTCCTTGGCTTCTGACTTATGTAACTGAGTGGATTTTAGCATTTTGTACCTGATATGGGAAAGACTGGAACAACCTGGTGAGCGTCATTGTCATATTTAGTCTGAGGCTCCTGTGAAACAATGGATCTGCCCAAATGGCAGTGTCCAGAGCTCAGCACAGATAGAATAATTCACCTGGGCTAAAGAGATTACAAACTAGCTTCCCATGAACTGATAGGTATTTTGATTGGTCACTATATTATTCTTATTATTTTATTTGAATGACAGTAGACCAGGCAAGTGAAGTCCAGTTCATTGCAGATGCATTACTCTCTACTGTCTCAAACCCAGTGATGCATTTTTTTTAGAAATATTTTATTGTGTTTTCGGTTAAGGTTTACACAGTTGTTTATTTTCCCATTCAACAATTTCTACACAAACTGTTCAGTGAGATCAGTTACATCTTCACAACGTGTGAACATTCTCAATATTTTCATTCTGGTTGTTCCATTCCTATTAATCTAGTTTCCCTGCCCTCTTACATTCTCATCTTTATTTTGAAGTAATTGTTGACTGGTTAGTCTTAGACTGATGATTTTTTCAAGGAGCACAGTACTCACAGGTGATAATCTTTATTTTGTGAGATAATCTGTTATTTAGCTAAAATGTGACCTCAGGGGCTAGTTTCAGTTCAAGGTTTAAAAAGTATCTCAGGGCAATAGTCTCAGGAAGTCCTCCAGTTTCAACCAGTCCAGTAAGTCTGTTTTTTTTCATTTGGTTTTGTTTGTTTGTTTGTTTTAGGAATTTGAGGTTCTGTTCCACATTTTTCTCCCATTCTGTCAGGGTGCCTTTATTGTGGTCCTGATTAGAATGGTTGGTAGTGGTAGCGAGATACCATCTAGTTCTGTTCTCAGGGTAGATGAGGCCATGGTTTATGTAGACTCTTAGCCCTATAGACTAGTTTCTTCTTTGAGTCTCCGGTTTACTTCTTTCTCTTTTGCTCCAGACGAGTAGATACCAATAGTTGTACCTTAGATGGCCACCTGCAAGCTTTTAAGACCCCAGACATTACTCACCAAACTAGGATGTAGAACATAACTTTATGAACTATATTATGCCAATTGACTGAAATGTCCCAAGAGACTATGCTCCTGCTCCTTCAAACCAGGAAACTAATCCCATAAGGTATTTGGTTATGTCTAAGAAATATCTGTAACTGTGCCCCGTATGTATTTTACTATGTATATTAATATATGTGCATATAGTCACATACATGCATATACATATGCATACACTTCTATATACACACGTATATATCCAGCAACCCACTTTTAAGTCAACTATTTGGTTAACATAGAATGTTGACAAAGAGAAGAATAAGGTCAAGGATGGAGCCCTGAAGGAATCCAATAATTAGAGATCAGTCATTAGATGAGGAGGAGAAGCAGAAGCAGAACAGGAAGCATATCCAAGATGAAATAAAAATCATGAGAAAAAAAGTATTTCAGGAAGGAGAGAATAATCAAGTGTATTGAAAACTATTAATGAGTATGAGGACGACATAAAAATATATATTGTATCTGGCAACTTGAAAGTAATTGATGACCTAGATATAAGATGTTTCACTGGAGTTGTCAGATTGGAGGCCAGCTTGGAAGGAGGAAAAATAAATGGAAAGTGAAGAATTGGAGGTACAATATTTAAAGTATTTTTTCTTTCTGTAAGAAAAAATCAGAAAATTAAGACAGTAGGAAGAAGTGGCAGTGGGATAAAGGTTGATGACCATAGTGAAGTGCAATGGTTTTGTAGAGAGGGATCGTGGTATGTTGGGTTGGATCAAGGGATGTGCAAAACAGAATGGGAAGAACAGCTTGATGAAAATGGATAGTTGTGTAAGAAGCCTGTACTTCTGGCAGTGACTGGAGTAATTGCAGATATGAGACATGATGGAAGTAGCTCTGAAAGTCTCTTAAAGATGGATGAGGGCTCAGGTGTGACTGTGTGAATAGTCCATACACACCTTAAATTCACCACTGTCAAAATCAAACCCTCAACTTTCTCTCCACCCTTATCCTCCTCCTGTGTTCCTAATTGAAATGAATGGCACTACCATCAATTCAGTCACCTGGGTCAAATGATCAGCAGCATACTCGATGCCTCATTTTCCTTACTCCATACCACACTGAATCAATTACCAAGGCCTGCTGCTTCTACAGAAACCCTGGTGGTGTAGTGGTTAAGTGCGGTGGCTGCTAACCAAAAGGTTCGCAATTTGAATCCACCAGGCGCTCCTTGGAAACCCTATGTGGTAGTTCTCCTCTGTCCTATGGGGTCGCTATGAGTCATAATTGACTTGATAGCAATGGGTTTTTTGCTCTTTCAACATGCCTTTCTACCTATCCCAGTTGTTTGATTCTTAACCTCTCCATAGTAATGAGTCTAGGACAGACCACCAACCTCTTTGATCATAATTTTATACCCACTCTGCCTACCAGATCTTTCTGTTTTAAGGCTTATTTCCCTCCAAACTATTCTTCTTCTATACTTTTAGAACAATTTCCTAAAATGAAAACTCATCATGTCATCACATCACTTGCCTATTTAAATCTTGTCAATGATTTCTCAGAGTCCCTAGGACAAAGTCCAGATACCTCCATATTACCCTATTTACCTCTGCAGCTTTATAAGTTTCTTCCAGTTCCACTAAAAGACCATTTTCACTCTTTTGTTTCTTCTTTTCTCTTCTCTTTACTTTCCTCCTCCTCTTCCTTCTCCTTTTCTCTCCTCCCTCCCTCATCTACTCCCCTACCAGCTTCAATTCCCTTTCTTGCCTAGCTGACTTGTTCTCATCATATTCCTCTGGGAAAACTTCCCCAAAGCCCTCCCCCAAGTATTTCTGCAAATTAAATTACCATATTACAGCTAATCATGATATAATTAGAGAAAAGTTCCCTGAGAATAAAATTTGACTCTAAACTTTTAATAAAACTATACATCAAGTTATCTAACATGATATATGTAAAATTATATAATATATAGATAACATATGTAAAGAACTTATCATAGTGATAAGCACATGGAGGGTACCTAATGAATGACAGCTATTCTTATTTCATTATTTAAAATAATTTATGATACCATATTAAAAATAAATTATTGAAATAAATATTACATGTAAATAATAGGTAATAGGTTTTTTATTTAGCGTTTGTCCTAAGGATTTCATACCTGACAGCTTAACTGGACAGAAAAATTCCAAACAGAAGAATCATTCAGCTTTTATTAGTGTTTTGTGATGGACAGATTATTAGCAGGAGAGTCAGGTGATTTTGTGTGACTGTATGTAAAGCATTTAGAAATTCTGAGCCTGGTGTGTTCATGAGTAAACCAGGCTGGCATACTTCAAAGGTCCTTTCCAACTGTAAAAGTATTTGATGCTACAAAAAAATTATTTCAAATAGTTACCATCCAGGTAGGACAGAGAACATTACTAATAATACTGAATCTTTGCTATGTCCTCAGAGATTGCATTCCCCTGTAGGGTTGCTATGAGTTGGAATCAACTCAACGGCAGTGGATTGGATTTTCTCTTCCACACAGAGGTATCCACTATTCTAATTTTTGTCATGAATATTTGCATTTTTAAATAGTATATTGTTTACTTTTGCGCTTCTGAACTTTTAAAAATTATATCAAGCTGGGTGTAATTTCTGAGTTGGTTTTTTACTTAGGCTTGTGAGATTCATACATTTGAGTGTGTACTAATGCTGGGACTTTCACATCTATATTCATGAATGAGACTGCTTTCTATTTTCCTTTCTCATACAATTCCTTGCATGGTTTGAATATCAACCCTTATACTAGCCTCATAAAATGAGGTAGGGAGTATTTACTTTTTATCTATATTCTGGAAGAATTTTTATATATTTGGAATGAGTATTTCCCTAAAACACTGGTAAAACTCACTTATAAAACCAATTGGACTTGTTTTTGTTTTTTGCTGGGAAGGTTTTAAAATTTTGATTTAACTTCTGCAATAGTTAGGATTATTTGATATTCTTGTTCTTCTTGAATCAGTTCTGTTACATTATATTTTTCTACTAATTTATCTGTTTCATTTAAGCCTTTATATTTATCAACACTGTTCATCTTATGCTTTTATTATTTTAAATCTTTGCTGTAACTACAGTTATGTCCCTCTTTTATTCTTAATATTATATGCCTTCTTTTTTCTTAATCCAACTTGCCAACGGCTTATATGTCTTAGTATTTTTTTCCATAAATTATTGTATGTTTTGTGTTTGTTCATTATTTCCTTGTTTCTATTTTTTTGGGTTTATTCTATTGATTTTTTTGTAACTTCTTACAATGAACATAGTTCATTAATTTTAAGCTTTTATTCTAATATAAGTACTTATTGCAATGTATCACCCTCAAATTGCAATGCAGCTCCCTCAAAACATCATTTAGCTCTATTCCACAAGTTTTGGTGGGACTCTTTTGTAAGTACTGTGGTGACCATGGAGGTGTGCTGCTCAGATCTCCCTTCAAAAGAACATGCTGCAGGGACATAGTTGACTGACAACCTCAAGCTGCTGCACCTTCTGATCACTGTGGTGGGCATTCACCAAGGCCACACTCTCCAAGAGTGTGCCTAGCCAATGACTGAGCACAGCAGGGGCCCTAGAGCAGAGCCTTTTTCGCTGGATGTGTGAGTCTTCTAACAGATAGGCTTGGGGACTCCCATCAGCCTGGCTGAGGCATTGTCAGAACTCTGCAACTATCTGAAGTTCATCCTTTCCAATCTGCCTTCCTTTTTTTTGTCTTTTCACAGGTATCAGCCCTGCATCATAGTCTGAAGGCTCCCCTGAACTACTACTGCCCCCTCATGCTTTATCCTTCAATAGCATTTCCCATATATCTCTTGTATATCTGATTCTGCACTGGCATCTGCTTCTCAAAGGACTCAAACTAACAAACTACCACAAATATTTTTGTCATTATCCAGGTCTAATTGTTTTCAAATTTGTATTAAGATTTTTCCTTGACTCATGTTATTTATAACCAAGTTTTTTGTTTCCAAATGTTTGAGCTATCTCCTAACTCCTATATTAAATAAATTGTATTTTGCCCATAGAATATGTTAATTTTTCATGGTGCTTAAAAAATAACAGGCATTCTATAATTGTTGGGTACAGAGTTCTTTATCTGTTCACTAAAACTGCTTTTTGATTGTGTTGTTCAGGTTAAATGGTCTGCCATAATGTGAGAAGAGTTTAAATCCCCATTATAATAGTGACTTTGATTTTTCCTCATAGCTCTGGCAAGTTTTGCTTTGCATAGTCAAGATTATTTCATTATGTGTATACAAGTTTAAAACTGTTATATATTTCCAGTGAATTAAATTTTTATTATTGTTTAGTGATCTCCTTTATTCTTAATAATGCTTTTAGCTTTAAAGTCTGAAATTATTATTGCTATAATGGCCTTTTTTTAGGCTAGTATTTGTCTGGCTTATCTTTTTTCCATCCTTTACATTACAATATATGTTTGTCTTCATGTTTTAGGTGAGTCTTTGGAAAACTTATTTTGCTTGATGTTGTTATTTTATACATCCTGGAAATATCAGTATTTTAACTGGTGAGTTTGATAGTTTAGTTCATTTACATTTATTGTGATTTCTGAGAAATTTGTATTTTTCTATTTTCTTGTTTCGTGTTTTAAATCTGTTCTACTTTTTTATGCTACTTTGTTTCTTATTTCTTCCTTCTTTTGGGTTGATTACATCTTTTAATCCTATTATACCATTTCCTCTCTTTGTAGAATAGTAATGTGTTTTATGTTTATTCTCTTAATTGTTATCCTTGAAAATTTGCCTTACATTCTTAATCTTTAAGAAAATTCCTTCATTAGTCCTCCCCTCAAATAATATAAGTGTCTTAGAATACTGTAATACTTTGACTCTGATTGCTTTCATTCAAAATTACTTTATATTATTACCTAGTATTTTAGTTCTCTTTCGCTTTCTGTTTAATCTTAATCTCATACATTTGACATTATCATAACTTTCTATAAAACGTATGCCTCTATTTGTTGACATGCTTAATGGTATTCTTGCTCACCAAAATTTTAACACTCAGTAATTACTGAAACTATCTTTTTACTATCTATATTTGTAAAGATATTTTTCTATATTTAAACTTAAAACCAAAACCATAGCAACCCTATAGGACAGAGTAGAACTGCCTCATAGAGTTTCCAACTCTATAAATCTTTATGGAAGCAGACTGCCACACCTTTCTCCTGTGGATCGGCTGGTGGGTTTGAACCTCCAAACTTTTGGTTAGTAGTTGAGTGCTTTAACCACTGTGCCACCAGGGCTCCTATTTAAACTTACTGGGGAGGAGTTCTTGAGGGTTTCTTTTATTTTTCTGTGAGCACAACAATGCATTTAAAAGTATGTTCATTTGGCATCTGAAGTGATTTGCAGTGAAAGTTTTTTAGAATAATCTAGTCTGGTATGATGCCTAAAGCAGTAGTCTGTGTCTATTATTTTACCTATAAATATAATTAAGCTTTGCTAATATTTAATATAAACATTGAAGAGCGTGCCATTAATTATTCTACATATGCTAAAGTCACAAGTTATCTATAAAACATGAGGTTCTGAGGGAAGGGAAGGATCTGCTCAATTCAGGGAAATTGACATGGATGCTTTCACACAAGCATGTGTTGTTTAACATATTGCTATATATTACAGTGAAGGAAAAATTGAACTTGTCAATGATTTCATTCTACTTGGATCAGCAATCAGCATTCATGGAAACAGCAGTCGAGGAATCAAATGCTGCATTGCATTGGGCAAATCTGCTACTTTAAAGTTTTAAAAAGCAAAGATGTCACTTTGATGACTAAGGTGCCCCTGGACCAAGACCTGGTTGTTTCAATAGCCTCACATGTATGCAAAGCTGGACAATGAAAAAGAAAGACAGAAGAAGAATTAATGGATTTAAATTGTGGTGTTAGTGAAGAATATTGAATATACCACGGACTATCAGAAGAATGGAGCCCTGGTGGTGCAGTGGTTAAGAGCTCGGCTGCTAACCAAAAGGTTGGCAATTTGAATCCACCAGCTGTTCCTTGGAAACTCTATGGGGAAGTTCTACTCTGTCCTATAGGGTCGTTATGAGTCGGAACTGACTCGACAGCAACAGATTTGGTTTGGTTTTTTGGACCAGAAGAATGAACAAATCAATTTTAGAAGAAATACAGCCAGAACACCACTTAGAAGTGAGAATGGCAAGACTTTAGCTTGCTTACTTTGGACGTGTCATCAGGAAAGACCAGTGTCTACAGAAAGACACCATATTTGGTGAAGTAGTTGTTATTAGGTGCAGCAAGGTGACTCAGACTCATAACAATCGTATGTGTAATAGAACAAATTATTGCCCCATCCTGTGCTATACTCACAATTGTTGCTACATTTGAGCTTATTGTTGCAGTCACTGTGTCAGTCCATCTTACTGACGGCCTCCCTTTTTTTGCTAATGCTACACTTTACCAAGCACGATGTCCTTCTTCAGCAGTTGATTCCTCCTCATGACATGTCCAAATTAAGCGAGATGAAATCTTGCCATCCTCACTTCTAAGGAGCATTTCAGCTGTACTTCCTCCAAGACTGATTTGTTTGTTCTTCTGACAGGCCATGGTATATTCAATATTCTTCACCAACACCACAATCTGAATGCATCATTTCTTCATTCTTCCTTTTTCATTATCCAGCTTTCACATGCATATGAGGTGACTGAAAATACCATGGTTTAAGTCAGACTCACCTTAGTCATCCAAGTGTCACGTATGCTTTTTAAGATTTTAAAGAGGTCTTTGCTGCAGATTTGTCCAATGCAATACACCATTTGATAGCTTGACTGCTGCTTCCATGGGCGTTGATTGTTGATTCAAGTAGAATAAAATACTTGACAACTTCAATTTCTTCACTATTTGTCATGATGTTATTTATGGACCCAGTTGTGAGGATTTTCATTTTCTTCACACTCAGGTGTAATCCATACTGAAGGCTGTAGTCTTTTACCTTCATCAGTAGATTCTTCAACTCCTCTTCACTTTCAACAAGTAAGGTTGTGTCATCTGCATAACACAGGTTGTTAACGGGTCCTCCTTCAATCCCAAAGCCACATTCTTGTTCATACAGTGCAGCTTCTAGGATTATTTGCTCAGCCTACAGACTGAATAAGTAAGGTGAAAGGATACAAACCCTGACACACACCTTTTCTGATTTTAAACCACTCAGTATCCCCTTGTTCTGTTTGAATGACTGCCTCTTGATTTATGTACAGGTTCTACATAAGCAAAATTAAGTGTTCTGGAATTACTGTTCTTTGTAATGTTATCCATAATTTGTTATGATCCACACAGTTGAATGTCTTCGCGTAGTCGATAAAATGCAGGTAAACATCTTTTTGGTATTCTCTGTGTCTGACCAAAATCCATCTGGCATTAGCAATAGAAACAGACTACTGCTATTCCACGTCCTCTTCCGAATAACTTGAATTTCTTGTAGTTCCCTGTCAATGTATAACTGCTGCCTTTTTTGAATTCTCTCCAGCAAAATTTTGCTAGCATGTGATACTAATGACCTATTGTTTGATAATTTCTGCATTCTGTTGGATCACCTTTCTTTGGAATGGGCAAGCAAGCATATGGATCTCTTCCAGTTGGCTGGCCAAGTAGCTGTCTTCCAAATTTACTGACATAAATGAGTATGCACTTCTACTGCTTGTTGAAGGATCTCAACTGATATTCTGTCAATTCCTGGAGTCATTTTTCACTAATGCCTTCAGTTCAGCTTGAACTTCTACCTTTAGTACCAGTGGTTCTTGTTCATATGCTACCTTCTGAAATGATTGGACGTGGAACAATTCTTTTTGGTACAGTGACTTTGTGTATTCCTTCTTATTTTTTGGACACTGTGTCATTCAACTTTTTGCCCATGGAATACTTCAAGCCCATAGAATTCTTCAATATTGCAATGCAAGTCTTGATGTAGGGAGTCAGAAAAAAATGAGGTAAACCCTAAATGGGACGGATTGACACATCAGGCACAACAATGGGCTCAAACATACCAACAATCATGACGACGGCTTAGGACCAGGCAATGTTTCCTTCTGTTGCCAATAAGGTCACCATGAGTGGGGGCTGACTTGAAGGTAAATAACAACAATAGTACATATTATAGTCAATATATGTTCAGCTAACTAACTATACAGATTATGTTATCTTGTTCCAATGAAACTAACTTCATAAAAGAGACCAGAGACTCAAATATACTTCTATTGAAAAAACCACAGATTGATAGTAACACTAACAATACAGCACAGGAAATAACCAAAAGTAGCAGAACTAACAGTTTTCCTACTCCTATTCTGAATGCTTTGTTGGTCACGGTATAAGGTAAAAATAATGACAGTCTAATCAGATCTGATAAGAAGTCAGCCCAAAACTGAAATTTTTAAGATCATCTGATGTTAAGAGTTATAAATATTATTGTTAGACATGAAAGTGACCTAATTAAATAGGGTGGCTTTAGATAATAGACTAATGATAGATAACAGGCACCACAATTAGAAAAATATTTTAATAATAGGATTATTTTATTTTTATCTTACCCTTTTAAATTTACATTATGTATTTATTTTATAATGCACATTGACCATCTGGTACTCTATTTAAAAAAAAAACAAAAAACACCTGTTGCTATCAAGTTGATTCTGACTCATAGCATCCCTATAGGACAGAGTAGAACTGCCCACAGGGTTTCCAAGGAGCAACTGGTGGATTTGAATTGCTGATCTTTTGGTTAGCAGCCAAATGCTTAACCACTGCACCACCAGGGCTCCCTAGTACTCTATAGATAAATAAATAAATGTATTTTTTAGGGTGTGCCCTAAAAATATTTTTTCTACCTGAGGATATGTAATCAAAAAATTGGGGAGACCTCTATACTAGAAAATAAGCTGTTTGAGTGGTTGGACCATTTGGGATTTATCTTTATTTTCTACATAAAAACTGAGATTTTTTAATATGGTAGAAAACTAATAAATATTTGTAGAATTAATATTTTGTTCCTCTTACTCATTTTAAAAGAGACTCTTCTACATTGACTCTATTTTTGTACACACAGGGGATTTTGAGAAATATTCCCTTTGGATCATCCATCCTATTCCCAGAATGTTGGTAGAATTGATTTTTATTATTCCTAACTTGTCCCTGATGGATAGGTATCAAGTGTTACTTTGAATATTATTAGTAGAGGTGAATTAATTATTTCCCTTGACAATCTGCACCATTTCTTAATTGTCCTCATAGTTAAAAAGTTTTCTTATATTTAATCTAAATTCTCCCCCTGCAGTTTAAGCTCATTGTTTCCCGTTCTGCTCTCATTGAGTAATGAAAATTAGTCCCTGTCCTTTTGGTAAAATCCCTTAACATATTTTCAGAAGCCATCATGTCTCCCTTTAGCCTTCTTTTTCCAGATTGGAAATTCCCAGCTCTACTAGCCTTTCAGCATATGTCCTATCCCTCCTGACTTTCTTATATTTTGTGGTTTTCCTCTGAACTTACATTAATTTTGACATATAGAGAAAATGGCATTCAAAAGTTCAGTAATTGCCTGAACATGGAGAAAAAACACACAGTGCTATATATAATGTTCCTAATTCATTAGAAAATAAACATCAAATTCTATTTGGGAAGTAAACTTGCTAAATGTTAATTCTTAATTCACAATTTAATAAAAGACCATATAAGATTATCATTTTGTTTCTGAATAAGTGTCTTTATTCAGAGAAAAAGACATCAAGGGTCTGAAATTTTATGCAAACTTGTGTGTGTGTTCCCACAGGCATTAAGATTATATGTGCAAAGTGCATTTTTCTAGGGAAAGAAGAAAAAGATTCATAACTTTCATGAGATTTTCTAATGGCTCTCTGCCTCCCCCAGAAAAGGTAAATCTGACTGAATTCTAGTCCTGGGGTAAAATTAAAGTGAGCAGAAAAATTACCGACCTATTTAACCTTTCTGTTAGTCAATCTTTAGTTCTGAAAATGAGGTAATTAAAATAGCAGGATATTTTAAATAAATAAAGTGATAGCTATGAGAGCAGTCTAAGGACGTTTAAAGAAATTTGAAATCTGTTTTGAACCATGAAGCAAGTCTTGTTTCTCGGCATTATTTTCCATGTGTTTTTTTTAAATCCCCCTCAGAGGATTCTACACATTCTCATAGGGGGCTGATTCAGAGCATCCTCTTTCTGCCCATTACAATACTGGCAGCACAAGGGCTAGCTGTTCCTGTGTTCTCATGTGTGTAATATACTGACCTCACATATGTGAGTTCTCCTTGTAACAAGACAGAAATTCTCCATAAAGATTACCCCCAAGAAAGCAATCAAAAAGAGAGAACTTTACTTACAAGCTTGCTCTTACATTCTTCCCTCCACAGATATGGACTAAGGGATATGGACCTACAAGGCTCTCCATGCATCTTAGAACAACCTACACATCAGCCTTTGGGAGCAGAAATCCCAGCAGGTTTCGACTGGGAGACAATTCCAATAAGAAAGAAGACCTCTCCAGTGCAGAGACTGAGACACACGACGCATTGGGATTTGTTTAGGTCGCATATGTTTGTTTAACGAAATAAAGACCTTTTGTGTCAGACTCTGATTATCCCTCTCTTCAGATTCTCATGGCATTCTTGTTGCAGGTGTCCATGTGTTCTGACCAAATTCACACAGATGCTATTGGACAGTGCTTGATCTTATGCCATCCCCATGTGTTTCTGACTTCCTATCCCAGGGCTGCCTTGCTGATGATGCCACAGGGCTCTTCTCAGTTCTATATAGACCCTGCATGCACAACCTCAGTGTATAGGGGAGATAATACATCATGGGGTAAAACTATTACTAATGGCTCATAGGAGCCACTGAATAACATTTCTGCTTCCTCTCCTCCCTCCCTGGGAATGGTCCACAAACTCAGTTTATAAAGCATCTTTAGTGTGTGGTACTGAAGCCAGCTCAACAACACAGCCCATTTGGCTCTACCTCCTTCCCTGATTCACTCCATTTGTTCCTCTCTCCTGCTCTCTAAGATTGCCCTCCTTATAAATAAGAGTACATAAGCCCTCTGCCTCTGCTCTACTTTCTGGGGAAATCAGGCTAAGAGACCCTCTTAGCTCTTTTGGCCAGGAACACATGAGAGAAAAGCCCCAATGTTTACTGTTATTTTCCTCATGTGACAGCTATTCCATACAAACCTCTCTTTGAAAATAGAGCAGATCATCCCTATTCTGACTCATAAAGAAAACATTTTGAACATGATGAAACTATCTAATGGCAATTCAACAAATATTCTCAGTTCCTAGAATGTCTCAAATAACTGTGCTGTACTCTGGATTCTCATCCACAAGCTGAAGATTAATATGCACATTATAACACAAACTGTTAGCTAATTAATTTTAGGAAATGCCCCTCCCCAGTGTCTATAACTATGGTCTTTCTAAAGAGCAGGTGGAATGAGCTTTACTGGTCTTCTAGAATAAAACCAAGAAGAAGAAAAGGTAATTGAATATTAACTCTGAACTCCAATAATTTTGTTTAACCTGTTTTTAGTTTGAACTAAGGAGGCAGATCCCTCAAAGAGTCTTCAGAACCCATGTGACAATGCAACCAGAATTAAGGTAACTCTATGAAGTTTACAAGTCAAAATGTAAACTATATAATATCAATACATTGTTACTGGAAATATTGAGAGCAGTCTCTGTCTCCACATTGTCAGAACAAAAGGACGTTGAACTAGTAACGGGCATGTAGACCTCAATCATAGAGGCAAATGTGCAGCCAAAGGGAGTTAACGAACTAGGAGAAATTCCAACATAAACAATCCATATAAATTCCTCAGAGACACAAGGAATTAGATGTTCCTCAGAGAGTAGTGGCATAAAGAAGGAAAACTGACTGTCTTTGCAAAGAAATAAGAAAGAAATAATGACTGTTTTGATCTCTTTATATTAGCAGAAAGAGAAATGTATTGGGGCAGGGTTATATTGATTGTAAATGCCTTTTACTACAATATGAGTGTGAGTGTGTTGAGAGTAGTAAGGAGAAACTTCTTTCACTCAACAGTTATTTGCTGTTTGGAGCTGATGCATACAAAGGCTGTAAGAGGTGAGGATGGGAGTCGTTTTGTAAATTATGAGTAGCTGTAGCTTTCAAGGAGTAAGCAAGGGTGTTTCCCAGGAAACGAGATTACACGGGTGGTTGTCAGAGGATTTGCAAGAGCAGTGAGGTGAGGTGAGGTTAAGGGCAAGGAGCACTAAAGAAACAAGAAGATTGATGGGGTATACTTTGGAACTTAAAATAACAGAAGGTATAAAAAGGTGGCTGGGAGGCACGGGCAGATTAGAAGGGGAAGCAGAGTGGGAAGAGAGCAGAGGTCTGAAGTGACTCTTTTGAAACATTTTTATTCTGCAGCCTAATAAAGGGGCCCTTTATTAGGTAAATGAAAGTTGGTTCTTCAAAAATATCAGAGGTGGGTCTTTGAAAATACCATATCTTATCATGGGAGAGTCTCTTTCATCCTAGTTACCTTCCAGACACTAAAAAACATCGTTAATGAAAAGTCCCTGGGGGTTCAAATGCTTAAGTGCTAGGCTACTAACTGAAAGTTTGGCAATTTGAAACCACCCAGAAACACCTCAGAAGAAAGGCCTGGTGATTTACTTCCAAAAGATAATTGCATTTCAAAACCCTAGGGAGCACAGTTCTACTCTGATACACATGCAGTCGCCATGAGTCAGAACTGACTCGACAGCAGCTGGTTTGGTTTTTGGGTTTTAGTGAAAAGCAAGAAAGAATCATTAGTAAAAGTAGAAAAGAGGGCCTTTTCAAAGACCCCTGCTTTCTTGACTGGTATGACCTCTAGGTAGGGTGGTCATGCATTCTGTGTATGGAAGACAAGACAAGAGGAACAAAGAAGGGAGAGTGATTCCTGGGAAGGATAGTTCCCAGGAGATAGTATCAAAGGGGGCTGTTCATTTAGATTAGTTCACTGGTGAGACTTGGACTATGACAAAAAAAAAAAAAAAAAAAAAAAACCAACTATGACAAAGATGCCAACTGTAAATCCAATGTCTAAAGGCTCTATGCCAGCAGACATATACACAAACTTGCTTACTGCCTTCAGACTAACTCTAAGATTATAATACTGTCTTAGTTATCTAGTGCTGCTATAACAGAATACTACAAGTGGATGGCTTTAACAAACAGAAATTTATCCTCTCATGGTGTAGGAGAATAGAAGTCCGAATTCAAGGCACCAGCTCCAGGGGAAGGCTTTCTCTCTCTGTCGGCTCTGGGGGAAGGTCCTTGTCATCAATTTTCCCCTGGTCTAGGAGCTTCTCAGTGCAGGCACCCAGGATCCAAAGGATGCACTCCGCTCCTGGCTCTTCTTGCTTGGTGGTAATGAGGTCCTCCTCCTCTCTGCTCGATTCTCTCTTTTACATCTCAAAAAAGATTGAGTCACGATACAACCTAATCCTATAGACTGAGTCCTGCCTCATTAACATAACTGACTCTAATCCTGCCTCATTAACATCATAGACGTAAGGATTTACAAAGCATAAGATAGTCGCATCAGATCACAAAATGGTGGATAACCATACAATACTGGGAATCATGGCCTAGCCATGTTGATACACATTTTGTGGGGGACACAATTCAATCCATAACAACTAATAACTATGCTCACAATCTTCCATGCAAAGTTCCCTGCTCTCCTCCTCGTTCCTGACCTCATAAGAAGCAAATTGTTTCCACACATATTCATTCAGCTTATTGAAACAGAGCTGCTAATTTCATGAACATCGACAAGTTTAGCCTGCTCACACATTTTTTAAAACAATAATAAAATTTCCAACCCATGAATATATTTCTATTTATTTAGGCCTTTTTTGTTTACATTTTGGCCTAAGTAGTTCATTTTAGAAACTCTTGCAAATTTTGTTTTTTATTTCAATTTCCAATTGTTCATTGTTAGTATGTATTTTATAGGTTGACTTTGTATCTTGCAACCTTTTTAAACTCTCTTATTAGTTTTAGTAGTCTATATGTATTTTTGGTATATTGCTTAACATTTGCTATGCACACAATCATGTATTCTGCAAATATAGTTTTATATTTCAACCTGTAGGCTTTTAACTTTTTTCTTGCCTTATTGCAAAGGATAATATCTCCAGTTTAATGCTGAATAGAAGTGGTAAGACTGGGTATTATTGCTTTTCTCCAGAACTTTGGGAGACAATATTTAGCATATTTCCAGTTTGCTGAGAATTTTTAATTACAAATGAATGCTGAATTTTACCAAGTGATTATTCTTTATCTATTAAGATCATCAAATAGTTTTTTGCTTTTATTCCATTAATATGTTAAATAACTCTGATTGATTTTTAGATGTTAAACCAAACTTGCTTTGTTGGGATAAGCATTACTTGGCCATGACGTATTATCACTGTTATATTTTTGCTTCTCTGATTGTAAGAATTATTCACCTGTCGTTTTCTTTTCTAGGATGTCTTTATGTGATTTTTTGAGCTAGGTTAATGCTGGCCTCATAAAATATTCAGGGAAATGTGTCCTTCTGTGTAGAAATGGCATTATTCATAAATGTTTGTTAGATGTTATAACTGCTAGTAAAGCCACCTGAGCCTGGACTGTTTCTTTCTTTTCTTTTTTTTTTTTTTTTTTTTTTTTTTGAGGAGGGTGATGAGAAGATAATTATAAATTAAATTTCTTTAAGCAATATAGTACTATCCATATTTTCAATTTCTTCTTGAGTTAATTTTAATAAATTAAACCTGTCATGGAAACTGTCCACTTCATCTAGGTTTTCAAATTTATTGTCATAAAATTGTTTGTAATATCCCCTTATCATACTTTTACTGTCTGTAGGGTATTTACTAATGTCTACAGGACCCAAAGAGACCTACTAGATGCTTCATTTTTTGTTGTAAAGGATGCAAAATGCAGCAATTTATCTTTTATTTGGTAGGGGACATCATTACACCCTGACCACTGGACTCTTAAAATTTTCATAGAAGTGGTAGCGTCCTGAAACTACATAAGATTTACTTCCCAATACCTTGTGCACGTGTGTCTTTCTAAGGTCTCCTGTTTACTAGTCACTATTTGATCAGTATGATGTCATCAATTTAATGGATTACTGTGAAGTCTGGTGGGATGTCCTGACAGTCCAGCTCTCTTCAGAAAATAACAGAGATGAAAGTGTTAAAATAGTCCTGAGGCAAAACTGTAAATGAATAGTGTGCATATTACATTAATGAAAGCTATTTTAGATCCACTTTTTAAATGTGGAATGGAAAATAATGAATTTGGCAAATCAATGGCTACATACCATGTACCCAGACCTTATTAATCTCTAGCAACAAAGCTACATGTGGAAGAACAGCTGTCATAAAGGTTACTACTTGGTTGATACTGTGGTAATCTACCATCTTTCTCCAGGATCATCTAGTTTCTGTAGGATATGATAGGGATCCATTGCCTATCTGTCAGTTTGTCATACTGTGTTAGCTTAAGTGTTTATACAGTGTGGAAGCTATGCCACCAATATTTCAAATGCAAGCAGAGTCACCCATGGTAGACAGGTTTCAGCAGGGCCTCCAGACTAATACAGACTAGGAATAAAGGCCTGGTGATCTACTTCTGATAATTAGCTAATGACAACCCTATGATTACAAAAAAATACTGTCCAGTATAGTGCTGGAAGACAAGTCTCCTAGATTGGAAGTCACCCAAAATACATCGTGGGTACAACAATGAACTTGAGCATATCAACCATCTTGAAGATGGCACAGTGGTCAATGCTACATGGAATATATGTGTCCTTAAAGCGTTCAGAGCTTGACAGTCATCGAGGAAATGGGAAACTCAGCCTTACAAGCACAAGGAACTAAATTCTTCTAACAATCTGAATAACATTAGAAGCATATACTTCCCCAGAACCTCCAGAAAGTAATGCAGCACACCAACCCCTTGATTTTGGCCTTATAAGACCCTATGCTGGACTTCTGACCCACATAACTGTGAAATAATAAGTAGGTGGTGTTTTAAGCTGCTAAATTTGTAGTGGTTTGTTATGGCAGCAAAAAGAAACTAATACATCCCCTTTCCATAATGTATGGTCACCCAAGTAAATGGCCATGTGTTTCTGTAGGGAAGGAATGTGAGATTATCACAGTATATGTGGGCTATGGAGTTATAAGATCTTTCCTCCTGTGAACTCAGTCACTTCTTTAGTCTGGATTCTGAATCTGAAAATTGGTTCAGGTTAGAGAACTAAGCAAAGGAGTAGTTTTTAATTGAGTGACCACCCTTAGCCTTCTGCTTCTCCGTTCTTGCAATTTTTTTTTTTTAATTAGAGATGTTAAAGTAGTATACATACAGGTTGCCAAACTATTTTGCCCCAAGCAACACAATACTCAGTATTTCCCCGAGGGTCAAGCACCCTGGCTCCCCTCTGAACTTGCTGATAATTAGGATAATTGCCTCCAGGTTAAGTGAAACTTCTTGGCCTCCATTTTTTCAGGGTCTCAACATCTCCATACATTTTAATGAGTCCAGGTCTTTGATTCTCTCTCCTGCCTTCAGTCCTATCCTGCAAAGGAAAGCCACCACCATACTTCTTAGTGATGCTGGTGTCTCTCTCATCAGCACATTCCTAATGACTTTAGTGAATGTTATCTCCTCTAGGCCCTCCTATAGAACATAATCCTTTCATGAGTCTTCTGGCCTCACACATTCAATCCAGCATGTTAACCTCCCTCGGGCACTTCCACTTCATTCAGTGTTGATCATCGCTTTTTCCCAGATTTCTAAGAGGGACCCTAGCTGTGAGTCTGCCCTTTCCTCTGGGGGTCTTTGCCAGGTCCTTGCTGAGAAAATGTACCCAATTATTTTTTTGCTTGTCCAATATTTTATTCCAGCCCACTTAATCAAGTACCCATCAGCATGGCAGGCAAGAGAGAAGAGAAGGGGGACAACAACGACCCTATGGGGAAGGGAATGAAGCACTGCAGCATTGTCAAGCTCAGGGGAGGTACCAGCTCCTACTAGAAAAAGGGTAGGCAACCTCTGCAATCTTGAGGGTTTGAGACTGGGTGAGAGGAAGTGCACAGCCAACATATCCTCAGGAACATTCAATCACATGCCCCCATCCTATATTTTAGGCTCCCAGGTTTTCCCAACCAGGGTCCTGATATTAATAGACCTGCCTTAGCTGAGCATTTAACTTGCAACTCTAATAATCAGATCTTTAGCTGGCTACTCAGCTGTGTCTTCTCTTCTACTGCAAGAAACAATGGACTCTGAAAGCTACATCATCTGTAGCTTCCTCACTGAAGCTACCTCATTGGCCTCTGGCTCTCACACTTAGATTTAACTGCTTGCTAACAACCTCCCTTCCTTATTATCCCTATATGGGGTAGAAACACAGCTTAGTAATAACTACCGTCTTTGTAGGATTTTTGTTTTCAGTATCTTTCAAATGACTGAATCATTGAACCTTCAAGGGCATTTCCCTCCACTGGGACATTTTTCTAGTTCAACAATGGTGCAATCTTTAGAATCATGCCAGCATCTTGTGGCAAGGATTATCCATGCCCCTCCTACCACTCAGGATGTGTTCTTGGTACCACTTGTGTTAGTCTGGGTTTACTCAGAAACAGATGTCATGATGGGATTCAGACATGGAAGAGATGTAATGGTGGAGGGATTCATAGAAGGTGGAGACAACCTGCAGACCACGATGCAGAGCTGACATCTACAGAAGGAAAGACTAAAGGAAGGTAGAAACAATCATGGACTGCAGCACATTTCCCAAACAGGTTCAACCAGGCCAGTGAGGAATCTTTGACTAAAATTCACCCCTTAGAGAAGCCTAATATCTTGCTGTAATAGGCCTAAACTAGTACTTTCAGGCATTGGCTGGGAGCAGCCTGACAGAAGTAGGTCTCAGCACAAAAAAAAAAGTTGAACCCAGAGAGGCAGTAGCTGGGCTATTAAGTCACTCATGCTCTCTGCAGCAGGTTATATATCTTAGCAGTATATTTTCATAGCATCCACAATTGAAATTTTTTCCCTGTATACAGTTCTTATTTTCTGTTTATTTGTATGCTTAGTAATTTTTAATGGATATTGGACATTGTGATTTTTCTTTTTTGAAGACAGGATTTTGTTTTATTCCTTTATTAAGGAGTGTTGAATTTTTCTGGCAACTAGTTAAGTTGGTTTTAATTTGTGTAGCTCTCTCATCTCAAGTTTTCTGTGCCAGAAATTCTAATTAACTCAGCTTCCCTGAATTCCAATCTCTGTCTTCTCAACTTAATGAGATTATCAGATCCTGTTTGGGTTCCTGACCACAGTTTAGAAATTATTGCTACGTATAAAGTCTGGACAATGGTAGAGTTCACCTCATTTGTTTTCCTAAGTCCTGTGCTTCCTGTTGTATAATACCTGAAATATTTCTTTCTTATATTTTGTCTGTTTTTTTTTTTTTTTTAATTGCAGGAGATTAATTCTCTACCATCTCACTCCCTCATGGCCAGAAGCAGGAGTCCTGTGTTTCTAAGAATGTTAAAAGCAGTATTATATATACATACGTGTATATATATATATTTATGCAAATATATGTTTAGTTTTATCATTCAAATTATTTTGTCTGATTGCATTTTTCTCAGTCTCTAGCATAGGAACCCACTCCCTCTGTTCCTTGTCTCTCTTTTTCTTACTTCACTGTTCACACTGGTAGAATTTCAGGACTGACATCTATATGAATGTATGCTTGAGGAAGGGTAGTCTCAAGAAGCAAGGTTGGGGAAATTAGAAGGAAAAAAGCAGAATAAATTAAAATCTGTTTATTGAACCATAACGCTATGTCTTCTAAACATTTTCAGGACTCCGTGGATAGTAGAAGTATATTGCACACATAAGAAAGCATGAAAGAGTTAAACAGTCAAACCACAGTGAAGAGAAAATGAATAGTGTTTAACCTTAGCTACTGAAAGCAGTGCAGAAATTGATAACATCACACGGGAAGAAAACATCATGTAAAGATCCTTTAGGAAATGCATGGAAAGATTCCTGATAGCAACTGTGTTACAGATATGTTGTTCTCCACCAAAAGCAATGGGCTTTTAAAATCTCTCCCAAGACAGCAACGCAGAGAGGAAGGCATTTACAAATTTTTGCAGTGGGTGTGTTTGCAGAAATCAAAGATGGTAAAACCATCAACAACTATATGTAACACAGATACGTATAAAAACAAGTAAAAAATAGAAATAACTCTACTGGGCCTATAAATTATTTGAGGTCAGCAAATATCTTACTTATTTGTATATATTTCAAATATTTGCAACACTGAATATCCACTAAACGTGGATTAAATTGCATTGACTTGAATGGGGAATTTTTTTGAAATTAAAGAAAGCTTTATATTTAGGTGGAATACTTGAAGAATAGATGGAAATAAGTGGTGGACTGTAAATAGTCAAGCACAGAAGAGAAATAATGGAGAAATAATAGGCAGCACTAGTTTGTCTGACTTCTTTTTTTCTCCCAATACACACAATGAATGGACATTGAATCCCTAAAAGATACATCGTACTCCCAGACTTTTAAGAGACAATTGGGATTTCTTTCCCTAATGTCAACTTCATTGGGAAATTTAAGAAATATCACTGGAAAAGAATGTTCCTAAGGTAGAAAAATTGTGGAAAATCAAAATAGAAAATATCAACATATCAGAAATAAAAGCTAATATTTTCAATTAAACTTTCATATTGGAATATTTGTCATTTTAAGATTTATTATTTAATACTAAATTTTGGAAAGGGAGTTGAGCAAGATAAAATCAATAGGAGCACTTTTTTGTGAATTAGGTGGGGAACAGAATTCACTGCCATTCAATACCATGTACCTACTGATGCCAACGGCAGGGCATGAATATTCCCATTTACTCCCAAGTTGGGTTCTCTTTCTCACTTCACAGTGCTTACATAGCATTCCCATCTAGTAAGCTGGGAGCAACTATTCTAAGATGTATTGATTAGGGTCATTTAATACTTTTATACCAACATACTAGTCTGCTGAGGTTTTCTTGATTTACTGACATTATTACAACTTGTCAATGAGTTAGAGTCCTTGAGATTCTTTTACTATGCTTCAATTTCTCAGTAGCAAAGTCTCACTCATCAACATTTCATCAAAAGAAAATACAGTTGTTATCAGTGAACAGATGTTTTCTTAATTTAACTAAAACTTATACTTTCCAACGGAAACAAAGAAAGTACCTTAATGAATTATTTTTTAATAACTACTATCTAGTGTATATTGTGGAGCCTTGGTGATATAGTGGTTAAGAGCTCAGCTGCTAACTGAAAGGCTGGCAGTTCAAATTCACCAGCTGCTCCTTGGAAACCCTGTGGGGCAGCTCTACTCTGTCCTGTAGGGTTGCTACGAGTCGGAATCAACTTCATGGTAAAGGGTTTGGTTTTTTAGTCTATGTTGTACATAGGGTCACAGTGAGTTGCAACTGATTCTGTGGCACCTAACAACAACAACATTCTATGTAAGCTAGTTTGTTTGATCGTTTGCTAATTATTATACCTTTCTATAAGGAGCCCTGTGGCACAATAGCTAAGAGCTCAGCAGCTAACCTAAAGGTTGGCAGTTGGAACCTACCAGCCACTCCGAAGGAGAAAGATGTGGCAGTCTGCTTCCATAGAGATTACAGTCTAGGAAACTCTACGAAGCAGTTCTACTCTGTCTTATAGGGTTGCTATGAGTTGGAATCTACTTGACTGTAAACAACATCATACACTGTTTAAGTATATATATACACACACCATTTATTAATTTCTATTTTTTCCAAGAAAAGTAAAAATAAAGTCCATAAAGTGAATGTGGATAACTGAAGCAAAATGGGACTAGCCTTGAAGGCTTTGTGTAAGAAATGAATGTGAAATTTGGCATTCAAGGTCAAGTATTAAAGCTAGCAAGGGAGCATGTGCAGAAATTAGTATGCAAGAGTACTTTGTGTTTGTTTTACTTCAAACTCACTGAATTGAGAATACATCTATAGTGAATGTTTAGGATGATAAAATGAAGATTAAAAAATCATTATAGGTCGTGATCAACTGAAGGAACCAACCAAAATTAATATACCGGAATACCAGTTAGTTTAAAATTAGAAGGCAAACAAAAAATTATATAATTAATATCTTTGTGACATTTGTGGTTGAAAGATATGGAAATTGAATGCCTCCTATCACTAGATAACAAAAATGGTAGAACACATTATGTTTCCTTTATTGCCCTTACTGTAAGCAAAATTACAGGTTTCTACTTAATTTCTATGGTTTTCTTCCAGAGTTATTGATAGAAGTTTAACCACCTCCCCCTAATCTTTTGCATTGGGTTGTTTTTCTGGCTTTACTGTATATAAGATACACATCTAAACATACATACACACAATGGACTAATGTGTTTGTTTGTTTTTAATTTGATTGAGTTTCTGGTGAAAATTTACACAGTAAGTTAGGCTCCCATTTGACAATTTCTGCACAAATCATTTAGTGATATTAGTTACATTTATTACAATGTGTCAACATTCTCTTTAATTGTGCTCAGTTTGTTCCATTTCCAGTAGTCTAGTTTCCCTGCCCCCTTATCTTCTCATCTTTGCTTTTGAGTAATTATTGACCTTTTGGTCTCATATTGATGGTTTTTAAGTAAAGCACTGATCTTACAGATAACATCCTTTATTTTGTGCGCTACTCTGCTATTTTGCTAAAAGGTGATCTCAGGGGATAGGCTCGGTTCTGGTTTAAAGAGATTTGAGTTCTGTTCCACATTTTTCTCCCATTCTTTATGGGACCATCTATTGTGACCCCAGTCAGAACTGTCAGTGGAGGTGGCCGAGCACCATCTAGTTCTTCTGGTCTCAGGGTGGATGAAGTTGCAGCTCACGTAGACTTGTTTCTTTTCTGAGCTTTTAGTTACCTTCTCACTGTTTTGCTCCTGGTGAGTAGAGACCCATAGTTGTGTCTTAGATGGCTGCTCACAAGCTTTTAAGACCCTAGACGCTAATCACTTCAGTAGGATGCAGATGATGATTTTTTTGTGCCAAATGACTTGAGTTGTCCCATAAGACTATGCTACTAAGCTTTTCAAACCCAATCTTGGAAGGTGTTTGGTTGTGTCTGAGGAGTATCCGTATTTGTGTAATCAATGAATACATGTGTCTGCACCTACATATTTGTATTTATATGTATCCATAGATATTTCTATCTGTTCTCACCCATGTACACACCTATACCTACCCATATACCAATATGCCTATATCCAACCATATGTTCTCAAACCCTCATTTTTATTTGGTTGTGCTGTGCTCACAACATTCACATTCAGTGTCACTTTTCCCATCACTGAAATAATAAATAAATAACAAGTCTCTACAATCTAAAGCATACTCCCCCCCACCCCCTAACCACCAATGAACATTGGTCTCTCTCTTTGTATATATCTATTCTTGTCTTATTATAAAAGAGAGATCATACAATATTTGTCCTTATATGCTTGACTTATTTCACTTAGCAGTGTGCTCTCCAGGTCCATACGTTATAGTCTGAGAAACTCATCATCGTTCTGTCTGATTGCGTAGTAATCCATTGTATGTATGTTCCACAATTTGCTTATCCATTCATCTGTTGATGGGCACTTTGGTTGTTTCCATGTATTTGCTACTGTTAATAAAGCAGCTATGAACATAGGTGTGCATATGTTTGTTCGTGTCATTAATGTCATTATTGAGGACTCTAGGGTATATACGTGGAGTCCTGGTGGTGCTGTGGTTAGGCATTTGGCTGCTAACCAAAAGGTCGGCAGTTCGAATCCATGAGCCACTCCTTGGAAACTCTATGGGGCAGTTCTACTCTGTCCTATAGGGTCACTATGAGTCAGAATCAACTTGACAGCAACAGGTTTGGTTTGGTTTGGGTTAGGGTATATACCTAGCAATGGGATTGCTGGATTATAGGGTAGTTCTATTTCTAATTTTTTGAAAAAGTGTCATACCATTTTCCATAGTGGTTGTACCAGTTTACAGTCCCATCAGCAATGGGTAAGTGTTCCAATTTCTCTACATCCTCACCAACATTTGTTGTTATCTGTTTTGCTTGTTTGAGCCTGGGTCGCTCAAATGCTTAAGTGCATTTTTGATTTGCGTCTCTGTAATGGCTACTGAGGAACCCTGGTGGTACAGTGGTTACAAGCTACTGCTGCTAACCAAGAGGTCACAGTTCAAATCCACCAGCTGCTCCTTGGAAATCCAATGCGGCAGTTCTACTCTGTCCTATAGGGTCACTGTGAGTCAGAATCAACTCCACGGCAATGGGTTTGAGTTTTGGTAATGGCTAATGATCATGTACATCTTTTCATATGCTTATTGGCTGTCTGGCTGTCCTCTCTGGTGAAGGTTATGTTCATGACCTTTGCCCATTTTGTGACTGAGTTGTCTTTTTGTTGTTGAGTAGTTGTGGTTTTCTATAGATTTTAGAGATTTGACCTTTATTGTGATAAGTCATTTCCAAAGACTTTTTCCCAGTCTGTAGGTTGTCTATTTATTATTTTAATAAAGTCTATTGATGAGCATAAGTTTTTAATTTTTATGAGGTCCCATTTATCTATTTTTTCTTCACCTATTTGTGCATTTGTTATGTTTGTCATCCTACTTTATAAAAGATTAGGTCTCATAATTTTCTCTCTCTGTTTTCTTCCAGGAATTTGATGGTTTTAGGTTTAACATTTAGGTCTTTGATCCATTTTGAGTTAGTTTTGGTATATGATGTGAGGTACAGGTCTTGTTTCATTTTTCTGCAGGTGGATATCCAGTCTTACCAGCACCTTTTATTAAATAATTAGATTGCATTTGTGTGGACGAATGTGTTTTAGTCAGCTTGAAGATTGGGCATCCTTCCGTCTGAGGATTTATGTCATACTGGATAATTTGCAGCCTTTGTCTTTGGACCTCTCCCTTCTCTCTGGTCTCTATGTTTTGGAAGTATTATTAATTAGAAATATGTTTTCACATTTCATTCTATACCCTGTGTCTGTTGATCTTCTCATATAATTTTAATCTCTTTTACTCTGTGATGAATTGAACAATTTCCTCAGGTTTCCCAGTCAGATTAGTTGTTCTTTTGCTGTGCCTAAGGCCCACCAAAAGGTTGGTCATTTGAACCCACTCAGAGGCACCTCAGAAAAAATGCCTGGTGCTCTCTTTCCACAAGGACACAACCATGAAAACCCTATGGAGCATAGTTCTACTATGAAACACAGGGGGTCACCATGAGTTGGAATTGACTCCATGGCAACTGGTTTGGTTTTTTTGGTTTAATCTGCTATTAAACTTGTGCATTGAATATATATATTATATATATATACACATATATATATTTGAGTGTGTGTGTATGTGTGTATATATATAATCTTTAAACATCATTTTTGTTTTAAATTTGCTGGTTCCTTTTCATGGTACACTAATTTTTCATGATATATTCTGTTACCTCTTTACACAATTTTATAAATACTTGTTTTGTACATTCTTTCATATTTTTCTATTAGCTAGAGTTCTAAAGGATCTAATCCCTTTTACTGTATATTAGAACTCATTTCAAAGTAGATAATTTTGTTGTTTGATCTTTAACTTAGATTTTAGAGTTTATTCTCAGCAAGCATTACTCTCCTTGCACCTCAGGTATCCTGTGGGAATCTAGTCTGGGACTAGTTGCTAATTGTTCTACTTTGGATCTTCGCCACATGTGACCCAGGCTTCTCATGAAAGACTTTTTAATTTTTTTTCTCAGAGAACTGGACAGAGACAATTTTTTGTCACTTACTTGGAACAGTGTTTTGAGTTTTTTAAGTTCCCTTTTCACTGGTAATTCAGTGGTAGAATTTTTGAGTTTCATGAGGGATACCTGGTTCAATGCCAGTGGAGGCTTGTATGTTACTGTATTGCTGAAAAGGTTTCAGCGGAGCTTCCAGACTAAGATGGACTAGGAAGGAAGGCCTGGCAATCTATTTCTGAAAATCAGTCAACGAAAACCCTCTGGATCATAATAGTCCAATCCACAACTTATCATGAGTATGGCATGTGACGAGGCAGTGCTCTGTTGCATTGTGCATGGGGTCGCCATGAGTCGGGGCTGAGTGGATAGCAACTAACAGCAACGACAACAGCCATTCCAGTTTCCAAGCTTTATGCAGGATCTCAGTTCCCCCTTCTTTCCTCATGCAGATCCAAGGACATAATCTCTGTTGCAGTGTGAAAATTAAAAGCCCAGTCACTACATTTTAGGTCTCATATCTGTGTTCTGTATTTTCCAAGTCCAACCTAGAAATGTTTTATGAGTTTATTATTCTGAATTCTAAGCCCATTCTTTTCCCTAAAAACCAAAAAACCAAATCCGTTGCTGTGGAGTCACAGCGACCCAACAGAACAGAGTAGAAATGCCCCCACAGAGTTTCTAAGGCTATAAATCTTTACAGAAGCTGACTGCCACATCTTTCTTCCACGGAGCAGCTGGTGGGTTCAAACTGCTGACTTTTCAGTTAGCAGCTGAGTGCTTAACCACTGTGCCACCAGGGCTCCTATCTGTAAAAATTACAGCCTAGGAAACCCTATGGGGAAGTTCCACTCTGTCCTACAGGTGTGCTATGAGTCGAAACCAACTCAATGGCAACAGGTCCTTTTCCCTAGCAGCTGGGAATTTCCCTTTCTTTTTTTGGTCTCAACTAGATATTTTAAAAATCAGGGTTTTTATTCAATAACTCCTTTTTCATACTTTCTATGTGTTGTAGTACAAGGCAAACCATGATAACTCTGTCCACTTTGTGTCCAAAACTGGAGATGATTTTATTGGTTTAATAAAGGTATTCTTTCAGCTGCTGTTTCTACCCTTAGAGGGTATTCCTATGACATACAGATCACTTCTGAGAAGTTTTCTATTCCTCATAATCAAAACAATCTTTGCCTCTACATTCCTGAATCAGATCCAAGCCTACCCTCCTCTTGGGTGGTCAAAAAAATCTGAGTTTCCCTCCCCCTTCCACTATATCTGAATCAGCATTATTAATGTTCTCAGGTCTTTGTGTGTGTGGTTGGGACAGATGTGTGTGTGCAGGGAAGAGGGAGGGCTTTCTTGCTTCTCTTTTTCATTTAAAGCTGCAAAATCCACTCATATATGTTTAGCCCAAACAGTTATACCATTGTTATGGATTACACGTTGTCCCTCAAAAAGTTGTATTGAACTCGTTACTGTGAATGTGACTTTGTTTGGAGAAATAGCGTCTTTCTTTGAAGATACTATCAGTTAAATTACAAGGAAGTAGGAGGGATCCTACTCCTAACCCATTCTAAGGGTGTTTTATAAAAGAGGAGAGCAGATCCAGAGAGAGGGCCACACACACGCAAGGGATTGCAGCCTGTGAGGATTAATCTACAGCAAAGATATGCCAAGGATCGCTGCTAGCCATCCAAAACAAGGAGAGAGGAATGAAACAGTTCCTCTCTCAAAGCCCTCAGTAGCCAATAATCTTATCTGGACTCCTAGCCTCCAGAACTATGAGAAAATAAATTTCTGTTCTTTAAAGACACCCACTTTGTGGTATCTTGTTATAGCAACCCTAGGAAACTAAGACAACCATACAAGAAATTTTTGCTGGAAAAAAGTTACATTGCCAAGCCACTATAGAAGTACTACTGTGACAATCTAGTTCCTGGAAAATGTTGCTTGTAGTGTATCCCATGTCAAAATGTCAAATAGTTGCTAAAGAATCTCAGGCCAGATTGCAAAATTTCACATCAGAAAATATGCAAGTTTTGTGGGTTTGCTGATTGCTGATTACGGCAGAAACTGACAAGTTGATCATCAAACACTATTTCCTTTCTTCCTGTCACACAGCTACATTTCCTGACCCCCGCACCCTTTTGCAGTTAGGTGTGACTTTATGCTCTGGCCAACAGAAAGTGGGTGGCCAATAAAAATTTCCTACGTAATCCTCTACTCTCATTTCTACCATCTGCAGGCTGTATGACAACATCTAGGCAATTTTGGAAGCCATATATTGAAAATGGCAAGGGTACTACAACTTCTGTTCCTGAAAATTGCCCTCTCCACTCTTATATCACTCCTCATCCCTCACCATCAACTGGACTTTGTTGTTGTTGTTACTTGCCATCGAGTTGGCTCTGACTCCTGAAAACCTTATGTATAACAGAACAAAAAAGTCCAATTGTTGCTGTCCAGACAATGCCATGAATCAGAATTGGCTCAATAACAACTGGACTTTAGAGAAGCTAAAAATGAATTTCTGTTGAGTGCAGTCAATGAGATATCAGGGTTTACTTATTACTGCAGTTAATCATAACTAATACAGTGGCAGAAAATTAGAGGATCCTTTCTTCTGACTTCCACCCACCTTATTTTCTCTACTAATATTGCTTTTATGTGGGTGACTAGTTCACTGTTTCTAAGAGTTACTACCGGCAGATTTTTTTTAAGAAATTTATCTTTCACACAAGGATGTTATAGGAATTACTGCAATATTTTTATACATCTTTCTGGGGTCCTTGGAGCAAAGGTTCCCTGTTAAGCAAAATAACAGTACTAATTTTATTATACACTATCATTTTAATTAATAATACCGCATAAATATGAAACTGTTTGCAGAAACAATTGTTTCTCTAAAGTAAGCACTGTTTGTGAATATATCAGAAAAATTTCATGGGACAAATTAAGAAAGCATACTTCATAAAATCTATCCATTTTGTTTTCTTCCATTTTCAGTTATAAAAATAAATATGCTTTAAAAAGACTAATGTTTACCACTGATGACAAAGAAAACAAATAACTTTTCTTTTTTTTTTCAAATTCAACTAGCTTTGCTTCTTATAAAAGTAGCAGAGAATTTCTGGCTCTGATTTGTACCTTCTGCCCTTCCATTAAAAATCGATAACTTCCTGCTCTGACCCTCTCTTCTGGGACCAAAATTGCTTCCTCTTACTGGAATGTATTCTGCAAGGGCCAGGAGACTCCCATGCTCACGATTTCCATTTTATCACAATGCCATGGCCACCATCATGAGATGTGTATCAGGCAAGGTCTGTCTTCCGAACAGCTAAAAAGCACAAAATATATAGTCCACACAATGAAAACACTTTCCTGCTTTCAGGCTATTTTTCCTACCTGTCACTCTATTTGTAAAACACTTTTTACTTTCTGTGGATCAAAATGCTTGTATCTCAGGTACCATTTCTATGCTGTCTCCACTGTGAAACTTGCCTCAGTTGGATTTAATTTCTCGTTCGACTCTCTCCAGAGAGCTTCCAATCACACAGTGACGTGTCTTTTCACGTGAGTAACTGTAAGAAACACATGCCCATACCTGCAAGGTTACATGTGAACACATGATTCGCACAGATGATACCTAGCCCGGGACCACCATGTATGGCCACAGTGGTTGTGCAATGCATACCTCCATGATGGCACCATCCATATAGACTCCAATGTAAATACCACAGCCTAGAGAAGTACAGCATTCAACTGTATGCAGTAGCCCTGCCCAGTACCATATTCTTTCATTCTTTGATGTCCTGAGTTTCAGTGCTGTTTACCCATTGCATGGCTATAGTTGGAATCTTTTTCTCTACCAGCCGGAAGTACTGTTGTTGTTGTGTGCCGTCGAGTCGATTCCAACTCATGCCAACCCTGTGTGACAGAGTAGATCTACCCTGAAAATATCTCCAATAATCCATTCTTTGACTATAATTTCTGTTCCCCCCCCCACTAGTTTTTGAATTCCTTTATTTCTACTAAATCTGTTCCTCAATCTCTCAAGACTCTTATTCTCTTGTCTCCTTTATTTTTACCCCTGTAATCTTTCCCCTCCTTACCTCACTTTCTTTCCAACTAACCTAGACTACTTGGCCAATCACCTCCGGAACATTGTTATAGATACTCTCCACAGGCTTCTCGGTTCTCAATTTTTTCACATCATGGACTCCACAAATCACTAAACCAGGTTCAGGTCTCCCCTGCTAAAGTCAGTTTGGTTTAGCTCCACACAACACACATTCTGCTAATTACCTGTGTAAACCAGGCACAAAGAGATGATTTTTGCTGTGTCTGCATGAGTGCCAGAGGCAAGATAATCACAGAGCAGTCTCTGAAATCAGAGGGAAAAGGAACCTGAGATAAGTGTTAAGTTATCAAGCATGGTAAATGCTGGTAGAGAAAATCTAGCAAACTTGCAGACTGGGGCCACTGCATACATATGGGCTCTTTCTCCTCTGAGCGCTCAGTTCACTCAGCAGGCTCTTGCTTGTACATGGGTAGCTCTTGCTTCAACTCTCCTCAGAACTGCTCCACAGCAAACCACTCTCCTCAAAATTAACCCCTGCCAGACTCCCTCTCAGCAGACATCATGACTTCCAACTTCACAGAGTAAACAGAGGTCATCACCCACCAATTCCCACAATTCACCACTCCCAAACCTTTACTCTATTTTTGCACCATGCTGTCTTATTTTCAGTCTCAAAGGAAGCTATGTCCCTCCACATATCCAAGACTAAACTCACCAGTCATACTTTGATCTGATTCTCCCATCTCCCTCAGAGACCTTGCTTCATTAACAATTGTCATGGATTGAACTGTGTCTCCAAAAAAATATCCATCAACTTGGCTGGGTCATGATTCGTAGTAGTGTATGATTGTGTAATCTGATGTGACTTCCTTATGTGTTGTAAACTCTGTAACTATGATGAGATTATACGTGATCTCCTTATGTGTTGTAAATTCTATCACTGTGATGAAGTTATACTGATGAGGTTTACAAGATCAGATAGTATCTTAATCCAATCTCTTTTGAAATATAAAAGAGAGAAGTGAGCAGAGACACATGGGAACCTCACTCCACCAAGAAAGCAGTGTCAGAAGCAGAGCCCATCCTTTGGACCTGAGGTTCCTGTGCTGAGATGCTCCCAGACCAAGGGAAGACTGAAGACATGGACCTTCCTCCAGAGCCAAAGGAGAACGCATTCCCCTGGAGCTGATGTTCTGAATTTGGACTTGTAGCCTACTGGACTGTGAGAGAATAAACTTCTCTTTGTTAAAGCCATCCACTTGTGGTACTTCTGTTGGAGCAGCACTAGATGACTAAGACAACAATCATCTCCCTTTATCATACTACAATCTGTCCTTCTCTCTTAACTTCTTTCCTCCTGAATAAAAATCTACCCAATTATTATCAGTCTTTTAATGGAAAAACAAAATACTTCTTCTGCCTCTAGTATACCCTGTCTCCCCTCTTTCTTTCTCAATCAATCTTTTTAAAAAACTGTCTTTACTTTCTGGCCAACTTATCTTAAAATTTTGTAAGGTCTTACCCACACTCTAGTGCTTGACTGGAATGGATATTACCACTCCTAGCTAAGCCTGGAAAATTCACTTCCCAGAAATGACTTCCCTTATAGTTCTAGGTTAGAGTTTATCAATGTGGGAAACTCAGGTGAGAATTCAGCTAGTTAAACAGAGCTTACTATTCTCTGGAAACAGTTGACAGATGAGAGAAATAAAGACAGATGAGAGAGTCACAATGGCTTTCTGGAGCGCTTTTAAGATGCACCTGCTTTATCCCACCACAAATGGGACAGTTGCTAGGGACTTCCCAAAAATTGTTGAGACATGCAGCAGCTTCCAGGAAAACTTATGAGAAAGATTTGTGTCCATATTTCAGACTGAGCTCTTCAGTGTCAACCTCTCTGACCTTTAGAAAACAGCTTCCCAAAACCTTAGTGGCAGTTTCTCCAAGCTCTACTCCTTCAGCTCTTTGAACAGTTTCATAAGCACCTAAATCTAAATTAAACTCTTTCTGTACAGAATCCACAATTAATTTGTCAGTTTGTCTTAACTGGGGTGGTTGCATGTTGCTGTGATGCTGGAAGCTATGCCACCGATATTTCAAATATCAGCAGGGTCACCCTGGTAGATAGGTTTCAGCACAGCTTCTAGACTAAGACAGACTAGAAAGAAGGACCTGGTGATCTAAAAAAACTGGCTAGTGAAAACCTTATGAATAGTAGCAGAACATTGTCTGGGCAAGTGCCAGAAGATGAGCCCTCAGGTTGGAAGGCACTCAAAATATGACTAGGGAAGAGCTGCCACTTCAAAGTAGAATCATGGTTAGAGTAAAGCTTTTGGGACCTTTATTTGCTGATGTAAAATGACTCAAAATGAGAAAAACAGATGCAAAAATCCATTAATAATCAGAATGTGGAATGTACAAAGTGTGAATCTAGGAAAATAGGAAGTCTTAAAAAATGAAATGGAGCACATAAGATTGATATCCTAGGCATTAGTGAGCCGAAATGGACTGGTACCGGCCATTCTGAATGAGACAATCATATGGTCTACCATGCCGGGAATGACAAATTGAAGAGAAACAGCATCACATTCATTGTCAAAAAGAACACTGCAAGATCTATCCTGAAGTACAACGCCGTTGGTGATAGGATAATGTCCAATATGCCTACAAGGAAGACCAGTTAATATGACAACTATTCATATTTATGCACCAACCACTAATGCCAAAGATGAAGAAATTGAAGATTTTTACCAACTTCTACAGTCTGAAATTGATCAAACATGCAATCAAGATGCATTGAGAATTACTGGTGATTGGAATGTGAAAGCTGGAATCAAAGATGAAAGATCACAGTTAGAAAATATGGCTTTGGTGACAGAAATGACACCAGAGATTGCATGACAGAACGTTGCAAGACCAAAGCATTCTTCATTGCAAATACCTTTTCTCAACAACATAAATGGTGAGTATACACATGGATCTCACTGGATGGAATACAGAGGAATCAAATCAACTACATCTGTGGAAAAAGATGATGAAAAAGCTCAATATCACCAGTCAGAACAAGGCCAGGGGCTGACTGCAGAACAGACCATCAACTGCTCATATGCAAGTTCAAGTTAAAGCTGAAGAAAATTAAAACAAGTCCATGAGAGCCAAAGTATGATCTTGAGTATATCCTACTTGAATGTAGAGACCATCTGAAGAATAGACTTGAGGCATTCAACACTAATGACCAAAGACCAGACAAGTTGTGGGATGACATCAAGGACATCACACATGAAGAAAACAAAAGGTCATTAAGAAATCAGGAAAGGGGTAGGGGGGAATACTAAATAGGCAATAAATAAGTGGTATCTTGGGTGAAGGGTGAGACAGTACACAATACTGGGGAAACTAGCACAACTTGTACAAGGAAAGGTCATGGAAGTTCCATAGACACATCTAAACTCCCTGAGGGACTGAATCGCTGGACGGAGGGCTGTGGGGACCATAGTCTCGCGGAACATCTAGCTCAACTGGCATAACACAGTTTATAAAGACAATGTTCTACATTTTACCTTGGTGAGTAGTGTCTGGGGTCTTAAAAGTCTGTGAGCAGCCATCTAAGATACTCCATTGGTCTCACTCCTTCGGGAGCAAGTGAGAATGAAGAGAACAAGATATAAGGAAAAGATTAGTCCAAAGGACTAATGGACCACAGCTACCATCGCCTCCACCAGACTGAGTCCAGTACAGCTAGATGGTGCCTGGCTACCACCACTGACTGCTCTGATCAGGATCACAACAGAGGGTTCTGGACAGAGCTGGAGAACGATGTAGAACAAAATTCTAACACACACAAAAAAGACCAGATTTACTGGCCTGAAAGAGACTGGAGAAACCCCGACAGTATGGCCCTCAGACACCCATTTAGCTCAGTGGTGAAGTCACTCCCAAAGTTCACCGTTCAGCCAGGGATTGGACAGTCCCGTAAAACAAAACGGGACTAATGAGGCACAGCAGTCCAGGGACAAGAACTAGAAGGCAGAAGGGGACAGGAAAGCTGGTGATAGGGAACCCAAGGTTGAGTAAGGACAGTGTTGACATGTACTGAGGTTGTTAACCATTGTCATAGGGCAACACGTGTACTGTTTAACAAGAAACTATTTTGTTCTGTAAACCTTCATCTAAAGTGAGAATAGCAGCACAACTGGAAGAACATAATCGATGTCACTGAATTCTGCATGTGGAAATTTCTGAAATGGTGTATCTTTGGCTATGTATATTTTCACCAGAAAAATAAAAAGGTCGAGAAGGGAGAGGGTTGACATGTGCAGTTGTTAATCAATGTCATAAAACAATATGTGTACTGACTGCTTAATGAGAAACTATTTGTTCTGTAAACCTTCACCTAAAGCACAATAATAAAAAAAAAAATTATCTCAATGATTACATAAAGAAAAAATCAGGGAAGAAAGAAAAGACCAAAATGGATGTCAGAATAGACTCCACAACTTGCTCTTGAATGCAGAGTAAGCTAAAGCAAATGGAAGAAATGATGAAGTAAAAAAGTTAAGCAGAAGATTTCAAAGGACAGCCTGAGAAGACAAAGTAAAGTATTATAATGAAATGTGCAAAGACCTGGAGTTAGAAAACCAGAAGGGAAGAATGTACTCGATGTTTCTCAAGTTGAATGAACTGAAGAAAAAACTCAAGCCTTGAGTTGGATATTGAAGGATTCTACGGGCAAAATATTGAACAATTGTAGAGGCATCAAAAGAAGATGGAAGGAATACGCAGAGTCACTATACCAAAAAGAAATGGTCGATGTTCAACCATTTCATGAGATAGCATATCATCAAGAACTGATGGTATTAAAGGAAGAAGTCTAAGCTGCACTGAAGGCATTGGCAAAAAACAAGGCTCCAGGAATTGACAACACATCAGTTGAGATGTTTCAACAAACGGATGCAGTGCTAGAATTGTTCACTCATCTATGCCATGAAATCTGGAATAGAGCTACCTGGCCAATCTACTGGAAGAGATCCATATTTGTTCCTATTCCAAAAAAAGGTGATCCAACAGAATGCGGAAAATATCAACCAATATCAATATCACACATAAGCAAAATTTCGGTGAAGATAATTCAAAAACAGTTGCAGCAGTACATTAACAGAAACTGCCAAAAATTCAAGCTGGATTCAGAAGACGATGTGGAACAAGGGATAGCACTGCTGATGTCAGATGGATCTTGGCTGAAAGCAGAGAATACCAGAAATATGTTTACCTTGTTTTATTGACTATGCAGAGGATTTGACTGTGTGGTTGATTACAAGTTATGGATAATATTGCAAAGAATGGGTCTTCCAGAACATTTAATTGTGCTTATGTATACAGACCAACAGGCAGTCGTTCGAAAAAAACAAGGCGATACTGAATGGTTTAAAATCAGGAATTTCACCATATGTATTCAATCTGCATGCTGTGCAAACAATCCAAGAAGTAGACTCTGTGAAAAAGAATGGGGCATCAGGATTAGAGGAAGACTTATTAGCAACCTGCCATATGCAGATGACACAACCTTGCTTGCTGAAAGTGAAAAGGACTTGAAGCCCTTACTGATGAAGATCAAAGACTACAGCTTTCAGTATGGACTACTCCTCAAAATAAAGAAAACAAAAATCCTCACAACTAGACTAATAAACAACATCAAGATAAATGGAGGAAATACTGAAGTTGTCAAGGATTTCATTTTACTTGGATCCACAATCAACGCTCATGGAAGCAGCAGTCAAGAAATCAAATGACATATTGCATTGGGCAAATATGCTGCAAAAGACCTCTTTAAAGTGTTAAAAAGCAAAGATATCACTTTGAGGACTAAGACATGCCTGACCCAAGCCACGGTATTTTCAATTGCCTCATATGCATGCAAAAGCTGAACAATGAAAAAGGAAGACTGAAGAAGAACTGATGACTTTTAATTACGATGCTGGTGAAGAATATTGCATATACTACGGACTTCCAGGAGAACAAACAAATATGTCTTGGAAGAAGTAAAGCCAGAATGCTCCTTAGAAAAGAGGATGGTGAGACTTTGTCTCACATACTTTGGACATGTTATCAGGAGGGACTAGTCCTTGGAGAAGGACATCATGCTTGGTGATGTAGAGGGTGAGTGAAAAAGAGGAAGACCCTCAGTGAGATGGACTGACACAGTGGCTGCAGCAATGGGCTCAAACATAGCAGGGATTATGAGGACACAGAACCAGGCAATGTTGTGTTCTATCTGTCTGTCTATCTATCTAACATGTGCTGTAAAAACGAACAAACTTCTATGAATACAGAGAGAAAAAGCAGCTCCATCAATGGATCTGTCTTGAAAAATTTGGAAAAATTATGATAAAGAATTCCCTCTGAACTGTATTTCCACACATTTCCTGGCCATATTAAATGCTTCTGGGGCCTCCAAGCAGTACATGGGGCATCTTGGACAGTATTAACATATATAATGACTTATCTTTCTTTCTCCGTTTTCTCTGATCTTCTAGGATGTAACTTGACTATTTTGACAAACAGATGCTCTTGATTTTCTATCTTACTTGTCTTTATATTTTTTGCTGAAGCATAAAGAACAAAGGAAAAATAAATAAAAAATAAAGATTTTATATGAATAAAGAAAAACCACTTATAAAATTCTCTGCCTATAGTTTATAAGCTTAAAAGGCTAGGTTTATTCAAATAAATATATGATCTAAGCCCAAAGGCAAAAATCGTGAGGTTTTTTCCACCATTAGAACCCTTTAGAGAGTAACATCATTTCTATACAGGTGTACAAAATAGGTACTCACAACTGCTATTTAAAGAAAAACAATTAAATTGAAAATTTATATGTATTCAAAAAACAATCTTATTAGAATGGGTACTTTAGGAAATCAAGAGTAAGATCCTCAACTACTTCATAATACAATATGTTAATAGATCTAAGTAACAATAATTTAATGCATAAGATTCACTCTTCCATAACATTTTGACTACAATGATATTCTGTACACTGTCAGGTACAAATTTTCCATAATTTTGTAAAAACCAGGTCAACATCATATAGATACTCTCTACATAATCCAGACCATTCTGTCAATATCTTAACTCTAATGGAATCTGAATTCCATAATACTGTGAAGTCGAACAAGAATTTCTAAACTAGAAGCAATGGGGAAATGTCCTACACTTCCAAGTTAAATTCAGATGTGGAAACCTGTGTGTGGTACAATATATTGAAATAAGGACACTGGGGATCAAATAAATAAAAATTTGAGTATCATAGTCATTTTAGTTGATTACATCATACCCTGCATTTAGAAGGACTATAATGTTACCATGGAAACTGTTTTTGCTTAAATGTAATTGTAGATGTTCTTTAAGTACAAACTAAATTAACTGAAGGCAGGAATACAACGTTGAAAGCATTTAGAAACCTAAAGAACGATTCATTCTATTTACCTAAAAAAATTATGAAGAATGGTGGAAAATAGAAGAATACTTAAACAAGTATCCTAAAATGTGCAATACACACAGAATATTTTCTCAAAGTTATCTGCATGCACTTTGAAATCCACTGAGAATAATATTAACCTCCAATACTACACAATCCAACTTAAACATGATGCTATCATTCTAGTGAGGAAAGAACCATAAACTCTCTGACGCCTATTTTTAAATCTCACGCAACAATTCCATCTTCCTAGGGAATTGCCTGACAAATGTTATTTGCCATTGAGTCAGCTCCAACATATGGTGACCTTACGTATAACAGAACAAAATGTTGCCCAGTCCTGTGCCATCTTCATGATCATTGATATGTTTGAGTCTGTTGTCATGGCCATTGTGTCAATCCCTCTCATCAAGGGTTCCCTTTGCCTTTGCTGGCCTTCCACTTTACCAAACATGATGTCTCTCTCCAGTCATCAGTCCCTCCTGATGACACATCTAAAGTAAGCCAAGTTGAAGGCTCAGAAAGTGTTCTGTGATCCATAAGATTTTTTTTGGCTATTTTTCAGAAGTAGATCGCCAGGCCTCTTTTCCTAGTATGTCTAAGTATGGAAGCTCATCTGAAACATGCCCACTGTGGTAACCCTGCTAGAATTTGAAATACTGATGACATAGCTTCCAGTATCATAGCAACACACAAGCCACCACAGTACAACAAACTGACAGACAGGTGGTGAACTTGGCATATAGTAGACACTTAATAGTATTTCTCACCTAAATGAAAAAGTGGAAGAAGTTTAGAATGCAGCAATACTGGAATTTAACAAAATTCAATAAATAGTACTCCGTTTCCTGTTTTCCTGAACCAGTTAAAAAAGGAAAGGGAGAGAGAGAAGACTTTAATACAAGTAACAGCCTTTAATGCTGAACAAACTGATAAAGGAGAACGAGCTTATATATTCTGGAAGGAGGTTTCCTAGTTCTGAACACATAAATTAAAGACATTCACCCAGGCACAGGCAGTACTATGCCAACACAGACATTCTCACATCTGGAACCTATTCTGTGCTAGAAATTATTTTAGATGCTGATGTTATGAGAATGAAAATGATAGACATGGTTTACATTCTCTTAGGTTTATAACCTAGGGGGCAAACGTTAATTGAATAAGCAATTACAATTCAGAACAATATTAAGATAGAGGAAGTACAGAGTACTCTGGAAACTCATAGGAAAGATACTTACCTTTATTGTTGAGTATGAGGAATTCCACCTGCAGGACACAACTTTGAAGCAGAGAGTCAAAGCACTGGTAAGAATTAGCCAGGCAAAAAACCTAAGGAAATGTTCCAAGCAAATAGGCAGCAAGTGCACGGGACTAGAGCAGAGAGTGAGAGTATGGGGTATTTAGCAAACCTAAAGAAGTTCAGGATGGCTATAATGTCCTATGAAGATGAGAGAAGAGAGGAATTCTACTAAAGAAATAAGCAAGTAAGAGACATGCCCAGGTTCACATTTTAGAAAAATTACTTTGGCTTCAGAGAGGAGAAAGACCTCAAAAATGAAGTTAGGGACACTTGCAGTACTTGAGTGAAAACAATTGGAGTATTTAAAGTGAAAGAAGTTGATGGTTTGGACTAGGAGACTAGCCTTAAAAATGGATAAAAATAAATGCATTTGAGAAATATTTTTTGGATAGAATAACCAGAATTTGGTGCTCCTGGAGAATTACCCAATATGAGGACAAAAAAAGGGAGATTAATATATATAACTGTGCCTTGACTAGCTCAGTAGATGCCTGTGTTATTTAATAATAAAGGAAGCACAAGTGAAGATGGGTGGAGAATGGGAGGACAAAATGATAAGTATATTTGGTACATTTTAAGATTCAGTTCTCCGTAGAATATTCAATTGGAAATGTCCAGTGAGTATTTGGGTATACAAGTCTGGAGCTTAGGAAAATAAACTGCATTGGAGATAGAGAACGGGAATCAATGGCATATAAATGTTGCCTGAAGCTATAACTAATTTAGTAAGTGGATTGAACTTGGCAGTGTACAATCAGAAAACAGCATTATTATTTGCCTATTCCTTCCTTAAAACTCACTCAGTAGGACTTCCTTCTCCACTTTTTTACAGCATCATGACTAGGTCCTATGGTCTTTATTTCTTTAAGTTACATGCATAAACTCTTCACATATGGATAATTTTTCTATAATACCTTAAGTATACAGTATTATACACAGAAACGTAACCCAAGCAATATCTATGCTTTGTGTGCAAACCAGAGAGAGGGAGAAGCAGAGAAAGAGACAGAAATATCATTAAAAAGCTAGGGAGGTCTGTCATAAAATAATTCTGTTCCAGATCTTGGAAAAAGCAGAAGAAGGAAAAGGAATGGTTTAGTATATTATTTAAATAATTGTAGAAACATATGAGGATCATTAAGAGAAGAATAACTTGGTTTTCTTCTATTGTCAGATGTGAGTCTTCAAATAATAATAACTTTAACAAATAATAAATCACTTAATTGGAAAGGAAAAATTAATGAAAACTATCAAAAAATGTTTGAATGAGGCTCAGATGTTTAAATATCAGAATGTTTTCATAGAAACTAAATTTAGAGTTTTAGAAACTAACGTGGAACATTCATTCAAGCAAGTATTCTAAACAAAGCTTGAGAACACCAACAGGAACAGAGACAAAAAATGCATCTTGGGAAATATCTCCAGCTGTTATTGCACTTCTTTACTATGAATGGAATGCCCACAGTGTATAAGGTGTTAACACATCCACCGCAGTTCTTGATTCCCAGGATTTTCATTTTACTAGGTATACTAATAAGCAAGAGCAACATCTATGTAAATTTACTTTTTTTTGATGCTAATATTATATTTTGGTCTTATTCCCAACTCATATTTTGGTTTTGTTTGACAGATCAACAATGCATGAAAAACTGTAATATTAATCTTTTCCATTGTATTTTCTGATTTTATTTTTCAGAGTGCCAAATGGGCTCTTTTAGGGTATTATGCTTTGAACAAAAGGAACCCCATCCTATCTCCCTAACACCTCCTTCAGCGACAACCAAGTCAATCAAAGGTTGACTCCTAATCCATCCAAAAGCAGCTATTTCATAAGGTAACTAGGAATCTGTGACCCAGGCTCAAACACACACACACACACACAAATAAATAAATGAGCAGGTACATCCACATTATCTCCAGAAATTAAACTGGAAAACAAAAAGTGAATGATATACTGAGAGCTGAGGCTGAAAAATATACATAAAGAGAAGTCTGAGTGGAGGCCTCGAGCAATCCGAAGAGTAAGAATTATGGTAAATCACAGTTTAGTTAGAAGAAGCATTGAAACAATTATTTTTGTTTTTTTGTGGTTTGTTGTTGTTGTTATTTTAACATACACAGAGTTAAAAAAAAAAAAAAAGAAGAAGGAATTTAACAGTGAGTAGAAACAAACACACACAATGAGAAAGACGGCATGAGGAGAGCCACTGAGTCAGGCTAATGACAAAGCTATATAAAACAAGGGGCTCCGCGCTGCAGTGGATTCAGAACTAACCTTCTAGATATGTGATGGTTCTGGGATTACTATGAGGTTTTTCTTGTTTAAAGTCAACGTGAGTGGTTGTGAGGATTGTGCCTTTTGTGGAAATACCAGTTCCGAGAAGGAAGACAGCAGTGACATCCAGCCTACATTCAGAGCTATAGTGGCCTGGACAAAGGAGAATCTTTGTATGATCCACGTATCCAACCGGGGTGCCTTTCTCTAATTTGCACAGTGTGGCCCCTACCCTTATCACACCAAGTGAAATGTCAGAATAAACTCCTTTCCTGACTGAATCTTGTTTTGAAGCCAAAAGAAATCACCTTAAATACAAAATTACTCTACCTTTGTGGAGCCATTCCCTGATGTATCTAAAAAGTGGGTGCTAGAGATTCGGGCAGACATGGCTGTGGCAGCATGCTTGTCCGTTTTCCCACTCTTGTCTGTTCTGTGATATTTCCTTGGACTCGGGCAGACAAGGCTCTGGCAGCATGGTTGTCCACTTCCCACTTTTGTCCTTTTGAATATATGCCGAATAAAACTTTCTTTTTCCTTTACTAAACTTTGTGATGTTTTTCCCCTACAACAGTTAATAGCGCTGTGAGCAGGATCTGAAGCTACGAATCCAGTCAACTTTGAAGAGACCTGGACTGCAGAACAGAAGCCGGCAAAGAAAGGTCCTATCTTCTGGACCCACGTGTTCCCACTCCATGTCCCTTCGACATTGACAGGGTGGGTGCTCTCAGAAATCGAACGTTTGCTTATTTTTTGTTGTTCTCTTTCTCGTGTTTTCTTTTGTTTGGCATATTTGTTTGAAAAACCGGTTGATTAAGGAGAATCTTAGATTTTCCCTTGATCGTTTGGTTAAGAGTGACATTTAGTAACTCTTTAAGTGAACTACAGTTTAGGCCTGGATTCTGGCGTTTGAAGAGGTAATTCTACTTTCAAAGAGCTGTGAGTCACTGTAAGCTGCAAAATTTGGACTTTTGTGGCTCAGAGAAAACCTGGAAAATAGTGCTCTGTTTTGCCAAATTCCCAGCGAGGTGGCAGCTCCTGACCTGTGTTTTGATATTTAAGGGAGAAGTGGTAGTTCTGTACCTGTTTTTTCCACTGAATTGAGTTGATCTTACCAAAAATTGCTATATACACTTCTAGAAACTAGGATCCCCATACCCTTGTTTTGTGTGGTATTATCCGGTGAGTTTACGTGGTCTTTCTGTCTCCTTTTGTTCTAAGAGCTTGCTTCTGGTCTACAGCACTGTGTCTAAGTTCATCTTGTTGTATTAGATTGGTGGCTATGGCTAAGAATTGCTGTATTTTGTAAGGCTAGTCATAGAACCTCAGTTCTTTCTTCGTCCAGAAAAAACTCCATCTTGTGTCTGTCTTATGACTTAGATTTTTAATAGCTACTTGGGGAAACTTATGTTTTATACTATGTCAATCTTAAAAGTGAAACCTTTTTAAGTAACTTAAGCTAGATATTATATGAAATGTGTTTTATTTAAGGAAAAAGGATAGTTTTGTCTTAAAGTAAAAGTAGCAGTTCCAGAACAGTAAAAAAGAAAGAAATTAGTTATCTTTTGTCTGTCAAAATGCCTCCATCAATTTAAACATATGTAAATGTCTTCCATGAGTCTAGAGAATGAGGGCAGGGCACTATCAGGCCTCCCCACCTCCCAGTCTCCAAGGTCCTGTAGCTCCAGGGATGCTTTTGAAAGACCCCTTTCCAGCTAAGTGGAGACTCTTTTAAGACAAAAGATAAGAAAAATTGCTGCTTTGCTATAGTTATCAGAAATTGGGTAGATCCTAATCATAAAACTGTAAACAAGTTCTATTACAGGGGAACTTTAAGAAGTAAAAGAAAAAAAAAATAGAAATCACAATGAGATACACCTGAAGTGGCCTGGAAAAAAATGTTTCCAGCAGTAGCCAAACACTTAAGGTTATATCCATACCAATGAATTGGTCAAGTGAGCAAAGACTTTGTGATTTCCAAAGCCAGTTGATAAAATCTTTAAGGGCTAAAATTAGATTGGGAAAAATACCAGAAGTAGTAAAAGTTGAATGAAATCTTAGAATGTTTAAATAGACTTCTCTTTCAACAACAGTTATGTTTTATGATATATAGGCTTAAAATAATTTTGACATTTTGGGTAACTTATTGATGTTATTAATAGATACTTGTCATAGTTTAAGTTCATATACTTTGTCTTTTTATGCCACAAGAGAAGATATATATCTATATATATTATTATATTATATATTATATATATATTAATATATATAATAATATATATATTATATATATATTATTATAAATATATATATTTAAGTCTGCTAATGAGTGTTCTTTTTTGCCATTTAAAGGGATGCACTGTAAGAGATATACAACAAAGGCAGCCTTTAAGAGGTTTATTGAAAAAGAAATTTATTTGATATGGTCAAGTTTCATCTATCTGACTAAAGTTTAATGGTTTAATTTATGAGATTTTTAGGAGTTTTAATGTTAAGTAGCATATAAAACAAAGAATTGGGTTTCTCGTCGTTAAAATAACAAAATTTTCTTTAATTTCTGAGTTAAAGGGTTAATTTATTCTTTGTGTAATCTACCTGGAAGACAAAGGTTTGGCTTCTCATTAGAATTAAGATTCCAGAGTCTGAATACCAAGCCTCATGGCTTTTAGAAAAGAAAGCTAAGGATTTTACTTTAAGATCTTTGGTTTGTTTCAGTGACCTATATTATTATCTCTTTATTGCTAACTTGGTCGCAACTTTATCTTTTTGAGTCTAGCATCATCAAAGCCAATGGTTTGATTGGGGAATTCACATCATTTACCTATAAAGTTTTTTTTATTACTATTCAGGTATTTAGAGATTTGATAATCTTGGTGTATTCTTGGTATATCCTGACTATATGGTATTTTGTCTCCAAATTATTCTGCATTATATCTGAAGCTCTTTGAATATGGTTAATGGCTATATTTAGAAATATTTTTATCTAAAGTTTTTTAAACTGATTTTATTTGGCCTTTATGTTATGTGTATAATTAATTTCTATCAGGCCTTTCACTATTTAGAATATTATGTTTATCAATTAATCATGGCCATATTAAGTTTTGTCATCTGCAGATAAGTTTTTACTTTGCTAATTTGCTGAAAAAGTTTGACCAAAGTAGCTCAACAAAAAGATGGGCTATCTTGGACTTGCTAAAAGGACTGGGAGTAGACTGAATAAAATTTCCAGAACTCCTATGCAGAAGCTGATGGGTTCACAGGCTGCAGCTGATCCAGGATCACACAGAACAGAAATTAACTACACAAGACAGAGTAAACTAAAGGAAACTATGGTGTTGTTGTTTTTTTTAATATTACTGATATTTTAAGGTCCTAATTTCTGGATATGAGAAATCATTCTCCCCTCTCCTAAATTATCTAACTAATGGGTTTAGATAATGTAACTCTTGTATTAGAAGTTCCTGTTGGTAAACTTAGCTAAGTTATGAGTATCATAACCAGAGAAGTATTTGAAATTTGAGCTATGATTTTACAAAATAGAACAGCATTAGATTTCCTGTTAGTTTCTTAAGAAACAGTTGTGCCTCATTAGATAAATGTTGCTGTATTTATATTAATACTCAGTCTGAGATTTTGAAGAATGTAGTTGCTGTTGAGACACATGAAAAGCAGTTACTGATGCTGCTTATGTAGAGACAAACACCTCATGAGATTTGTTTCCTTGGTTCAAAGACCTTAGGGTCATGGTTTCATTGGTTATTTCAGACAATTGGCCTAATATAATTGTTAGTGTTTCTGTTTTATTTCCTAGTTTGCTGTATGGTGCCTGGGATCTTAAAAACCAGATGATGTCCAATTACCATTTATTGAACATTTTTGATCCAAGATTCTATAACGAGATCATGATCCGAAGGAAAGAATGATGAGAGAATTGTATATAATTCTCCTGGAATCCAGATTTGCGGCTTTCAGGGAGGTTGAGGCGCAACCCACATGGGATATTTGCCTTTGGGTGCCCTCTTGAACCTTGAGCTTTGAGGAAAAAACTGGTTCCTGAAGATACTTTGAGTCAAACAATGGTCCAGATAAACTAGTAAGACCATTTTGCTCTGGGTATTGAGCTTTTTTTAAAAAAAAATTCAGTCTGTTTTAGGAAATTAACTTCAAAGATCAGACTGAGAGTTATGTTTAGGGTAAATTAGTAATTAGTTTAAGCAGTATTTAAGATAATGTCATATGAAATACCTGTGTAATGTTTGTAATCAAACTGTCACCCTCCTACGATGCAGAAAACTATGTATCTTAAAGAAACCAGATTCTCAGAGGAGACTGACCTCAAGGCTCAGACTACATTTTATCTTTGGTTCCATTTCTGCTTCTGAGAAAGTGACCCATGACTATTAATAGGTAAACCAAGGAGGGGCAGCTTGCCCTTGGGAAGAACACTTAGTATGTTTTAAACAGACTAACTGAAGACCTCCTACAGGAAAGGTCCATCCTGTATTATCTTGCTAATCATTAGTTCTCTAATGAAAACTTGTCAGATGTAAATTTTTCTATACCTTCTGTTTCTTCTAGACAAATTTTGTGTGCTTCTTATGGATATATGTTTCTGTGTAGATATGTTTCTAATTTAGATGATTCCTTTCCAACTAATAGTGAATTTACATGGGCAATCTTGTTGAAATTACTGACGAATGCATGGACAGTGCACTTTGGGAACTTTAGGATTATCTTTAAGTATTCATAGTAACAATGCTAGTAAATACTGGAAAGGTAATGTTAAATTGTTACACATTGTAAAATGAAAGTCAGAAGAAAACTCATTGGTCCAACATGCAGGGTATGGTTGGTAGCTTTAATTGCTACTTACGGTATATCTGAGTTAGAAAAATCTTTTAAGAAAATTTGTCAGTCACTATGGGACAAATAACAGATGAGACAGAAGCACAACCGTGATCTCTGATCTCATAAGCCAAGGTGACATGAGTTAACAAAATAACCTTATATTTTTTTTATTAGTCCAAGAAAGTGTAGTCTATGCTGTAGACAAGATATACATAGAATTAGATAGCAAGCTACTTGATTACATATTGTCACACCCTTACAAACACCAGATTTGTTTGCTTGGTTACCATCAGGACTAAGTACATGGGCTAGATCACTATTGCAAGGAATAGTAATATTCTTAGTCTACATCCTGATAGTATTAGGCATAATAAAATTTATCCTCTATTGTCTTACACACCTAAAAGGCAAAACAAGGCCTCAGGCTAAAATGTTGACGTACATTAAGTCTGCTCACTCCGGCAATGCCATTGAAGGGAACATCACCCTTACTTAATAACCTGGTGAAGAACCAGATGGTATCCGGTGGAAAACCAGCACCGTGAGTTTAAAGAGCCTGCAATGGCCGCCATCTAGGAGCTCGACAAAGTCCAGGTAGTGATCATCGATGTGTTATCTCCAATCTCTAATAAAAAGGAGGGACTGATTTAGAAAATAATATTGGAATTATTATTCCCTCTCCTTGAGCATACAAGATGTGACCCAGCAGGAGCTGGTCCCTTACAGACTCACAAAGACACATCAACTGGGCCCTGAGATAAGACAACAGATGGGACAATCTCAGAAATTATCTTAGGGAAGTTTTCACAGAAGGGCAATAAAACCTAACCCACCTTTTGTCTTTTTCTATTAACATTTAGTGAATAGGAATTTGTTAGACCAATGAAGACCCTCCTGACTTTCATAACTGAAACCTGTACCAATGATTGTTAAGAAAGATGATTCAAAACGTAAAATTACCATTTCTAGCCAATCAGTAAAAAAGTGATGCTTTCAATGATTCTACCCATTTTGTGATGTTGATATATACTGATGGCTCTGTAACTGTTCTTTAGATTCAGGCAGACATGGCTGTGGCAGCACGCTTGTCCACTTTCCCATTCTTGCCTATTCTGTAATATTCTTTGAACTCAGGCAGACATGACTGTGGCAGTATGCTTGTCCATTTTCCCACTCTTGTCTGTTCTGTTATATTTCCTTGGATTCGGACAGACATGGCTGTGGCAGCATGCTTGTCCGTTTTCCCATTCTTGCCTATCCTATAATATTCTTTGAACTCAGGCAGACATGGCTATGGCAGCATGCTTGTCCGTTTTCCCACTCTTGTCTGTTCTGTGATATTTCCTTGGACTAGGGCAGACATGGCTCTGGCAGCATGGTTGTCCGCTTTCCACTTTTGTCCTTTTGAATATATGCCAAATAAAACTTTCTTTTTAATTAAAAAAAAAAAAAGTGGGTGCTAGCAGTTCAACTGTAAGATCCCTTCAAGTTCTATTATCTATGATTTCCTTTAAATTCAGTATAATTTCTTCAGACCTTGGATCTTGTGACTTCAATTTGGTTTTGTTTACATGACTTAATCCTATGTGGATCTTTCCATGCCATTATCATCTATTTTACCAAGAAGCATGAGACTCCTATACTTGTATTATAGATTTATTTAAATTGTAACCTTTAAAACATATCTTATTTTAGACCAAGTTTGTTATTCCTTGCACATAAGAGACCAAAAAATAAATAATTATAATAAATTAGAGGTTATGACAGAGATAAACACCAATGTAACAGAAGCACATAGGATTGGTGTCAATTCCAAATTTTAGAATTAGGCATCAAGAAAAGCTTTCTGGGGAGGTAAAATCTATGTGGAGTTTTAAAGAAAAGGAGATAGCCAGGTGAGGGGAAAAGTCAGAAAGGCATTCTAGGCAAGAGAGTAAATGTGTAAAAAATTCTTGACAGAAAACAGAATTTTACAGCATTGGTAATTCAATACTTTTAAAATCATAGTCAACTTGGATGAAGTCCAAGACCTAAGCCCTTATAAATTAAAGGGAACTTCCAGTTTCCAGTCCAACATGCAAAGAGCTTGGAAGTCATCACTGCTGTCCTCACAACAAGAAAAAATCTGAACAAACTAAAAATCAATAACTTTTCTTAGATCAAACAGAAAATTGAGGTCACAGAGAAATCCACTGCCCTGCAAACTGAAGAGAGATGTAGATACCAAGAATCACAGCACGCCAGGAACAGAAACCCAGGAACAGAAGTCATTGCTGGAACCAGTATTGGTAGGAACACTTAAATCATAATTAATAAACTCCTAGAGGTTCAGTGTGGACTTGCTTGAGAGTTAAAAACTCCAGAGGCCAGTCTTCGGGGACCCATTACACTTTTGTGAGTTTTACATTCAGGAGCCCCACCAGGTTCTCAGAGTGAAGACTGGAAAAATCTTTGGTATTTACCCAGATAAGTTGAAATATGCCCAGAGTATTCTGTTTGCCTTGATAAAGGACTGCCCTCACAAGCACTGGTGAAATTGACAGACCAGGGACACATGCTCTCTAAAAGAGTGAGAACTAATCATAGGATTATGGAATACCTTCCCTCCCCTCGCACCTTACCACTACATTGCAGGATGCTGCTTAGTAAGAGTCGATTATAGCTTTAAAAACAAAAAACTGCAAGGTTAATGTCTTATTTAATGAGTCTCTAGAGGTACCCGAAGACAACACAGGAGACAAACACAAGGATGCAAGAGGAAATTTTAGTCTCCGTATCTACAGCTACAGCAAACAGTGAATGCAGCCCAGCTCCTACCCAGATAAACATAAAATCTCATTCTAAAGGCCTATTTAACTCAATTCCTTTTCCCCAATACACCATGTCTAGCTTTCAACAAAAAATTAAAAGACATGATAAAAGGCAAAAACCACAGTCTGAAGAGAAAGAAAGCATCAGAACCAGATTCAGATATGGCAGAGATTTTGGAATTATCATAAACCTAATTTATGATAATTTATGGTAACTGATTATTAATATGCTGAAAGCTCTAATGGAAAAACCGGACAACATGCAAGAACAGATAGATAATTAAAGCAGATAGATAAAAACTCTAAAAAAGAAAAAAAAAAGGAAATGTAGAAATCAAAAACACTATAGCAATTACAGAAATCAAGAGTGTTTTTGCAGATTAAACACAGCAGAGAAAAGCGACAGTGAACTTGAAGATATGTTAAAAGAAACGTTCAAAACTGAAAATCAAATAGAAAAAAAAAAAAGATGAACCAGAACATCCAGGAACAGTGGGACAATTACAAAAAGTTTAACATACACATAATGGGCATACCAGACAGAGAAGAAAGAAAGAAGAAATGTAGAAATTAATAATGGCTGAGAGTTTTCTAAAACTAATGGCAGACACCAAACCAAAAATCCAGAAAGCTCAGTGAATACTAAGCAGGATAAATATCAAAAAAGGTACCCTTGTTGTTGTCGTGTGCTGTCGAGTCAATTCCAATTCATAGCAACTCCACAGGACAGAGTAGAACTGCTCAGATAGAGTTTCCAAGGCTGTAATCTTTACAGGAGCAGATCACCTGGTCTCTTCTGAGGAGCCGCTGATGGGTTCAAACTATCAACCTTTTGGTTAGCAGTGGAGCACTTGACCATTGTGCCACCAGGCTCCTTACAGCCACCCTAGGCATATCATATTCAAACTTCATAAAATGAATGACAAAACGAAAATATTGAAAAAAGTCAAGGGGGTGTGTGGGGACACCTTACGTACAGAGGAGTAAGGATCAGAATTACATCAGACAGCTCTTCAGAAACCATATAAACAAGAAGCCAGTGGAGAGGCAGGGCAAGATGGTGAAATAAACAGTCCTCCCAATTATCCCCCTGCAACTAACCCACTGAACAAGGGATAAAAATAGACACAGACTGGGATCTCAGAGCTCCACATGGCAGTTTAAGTGTTGGAGAATTGAGGTGAGTTACAAAACAAGGGAGAGGAGGAGTGGGGTCAGCAGAGAAATCAGGAGTTTCTGGCTGCTGGCATTCAGAAATCTTGGCTCACTGTGGCCATTTTGGGATGGGGACCACAACACTCTGAACAAAGAATGCAGGGCTGGAGCTAAACTGAGGAAAGTGTAGTCTGATTAAGGTGGTGCAGATTGCCTAGGGGAATTCACAAGCCACACTCCGGAAGGGGCACAGGGAAGCCGAGATGATGTGAGTGAGTGCTACTGAATTTTACCTAGACCTGAGATCGGTGAGCACTAGGACCTTGGGTCACCAAAGAGCTGCAGGACCCTCCCAACATCCAGGATGAGAAAAAAAACCACTGTCAATCAACTCAATCTAATTTATACTGATGGAATACTTCCTCCAACAACAGCAGCCTACACATTCTTTTCAGTCATCAAGACGGCTCACATTCTGGGCCATAAAATACACATGAAAATTCTTAAAAGAAATCATATAAAGTTTACTCTCAGAATTAAACCAGAAATCAATATCAGAAAGACAGCTAGAAATTCCCAAAATATTTGGAGATTTAAACAACACACTTCTAAATAACACAGTCCCAGAACAAGATTCAAGAGAAATTTATAAATATTTTGAACTAAATGAAAACACAACTTATCAAAACTCTGAAAGTGCAGTGAAAGCAATACTTAAAGGAAAATTTATAATACAGATTGTGTATGGAAGGAGCCTGGTGGCACAGTGAGTAAAGCTAACTGAAAGGTCAGTGGTTCGAAGCCACCAGTGGCTCCGCAGGAGAAAGATGTGGCAGTCTGTTTCCACAAAAGGTTACAGCCTTGGAAACCCTATGGGGCCACTATGAGTTGAAATGACTCCACGGCAGTGTGTTTGGTTTTGATTTTTGGATTATGTATATTATAAAAGAAGAAAGATCTAAAAGCAATAATCTAAGTTCCCACTTGAGGAAACTAGAAAAGAACAAATTAAATCCAAAGTAAGCAGAAGAAAGGAAATATTAAACATTACAGCAGAAATCAATGAAATTTAAAACAGGAAATCAGTAGAGAAAATCAATAAAACCAAAAGCTGGTTCTTGGAAAAGATCAATAAAAATGATAAATTTCTCAGGCTAATCAAGAAAAAACAGAAGACACAATTTACTAATATCATAAATGAAGATCACAAATCCCATGGACATTAAAAGGATGATAAAAGAATACTATGAACAACTATATGCCCACGAATTTGATAATGTAGACAAAATGGACCAATTCCTTGAAAGACACAATCTACCAAAACTCAAGGAGAAGTAGATAACATAAATAGGCCTGTATCTATTAAAGAAATGGAATCAATAGTTAATCTTATAAAAGAGAAAGCACCACAACCAGATGGTTTCACTGGTGAATTCAACCAAACATTTAATGAATTCTCTACAATATCTTTCAGAAAATAGAAGGGGAATACTTCATAAATTATTATTTGAGGCTAGCATTACTCTAACACCAAAACTAGAAAGAAAAAAAAAACCTTACAAGAAAGGAAAACTACAGACCACTGTCTCTCATAAACATAGATGCAGAAACCCTCAACAAAATATTAACAAATCAAATTCAAACAATGTATGAAAAGAATTATACAACATTACCAGGTGGGCTTTATCCCAAGTATGCAATGAGGAGTCCATGAAACATCTTATAACGTGGATGAATCTGGAGGACACTATGCTGAGCAAAATAAGCCAATCACAAAAAGACAAGTATTGTATGATCTCACTTTTATAAAGTGTCAAGAATAGGCATACACACAGAAAGCAACACTCTTTGATGGCTGCCAGTGATGGGAGGGTGAGGGAGAGGGAATCACTTTCTGGATAGTAGACACCAGTTATTCTGGTGATGGGAAAGGCAATACTCACTATGGGTGAAATCTGCACAACTTGTCCAAGGTAAGTGAAGACACTAGAAAGTATGCAAGAATAAGGGACAATTTTGGTAAATGATACAGCATACAATTTTGCAACAATAATAACAACCAAAAAAATGTGTATGGTTACATAGGTAGACATGTATGCATATACGTGCATAGGAAGGCACATGTGAGTATACAGGTGTACATGTACAGGTGTATCTGTAGGCATATGTATATACACGTTTAGGTGTACTGCATATACATTCACATATATAATAAACTACTTGGGGGGCAGTTACAGATACTTCCTAGACATAACCAAACACCTTGCAGGATTGGATTACTGGGTTTGAAGGCCTGGGACAACAGTCTCTAGGGACAACTTGATCAATTGGCATAACATAGATCATAAAGATAATGTTCTATATGTTAGTTTGGTAAGTAGCATCTGGAGTCTTAAAAGCTTGCAAGCAGCCATCTAAGACACAACTATTGACCTCTATTTGTCTGGAACAAAAAAGAATGAAGGAAACCAAAGACTCAAAGAAGAAACTGGTCCACAGGACTAACAGCCCATATGGACCTATAGTCTCATCTAGCCTGATAATGGAAGAACTAGACGGTGCCTCACTACTACTACCCACCGTTCTGACAATAGAAGGTCCTGGACAGAAAGGAATAATGTTGAACAAACCTCAAATTCCAAAAAAAAGCCAGACTTACTGGACCGATAGAGACTAGAAGAACCCCTGAGACTACCGCCCAAAGATACCCTTTGAAAGTGGAACTGAAGCAACTCCCAGTGGTCACCTTTCATCCAAACAATAGACTGGCTTATAAAATAAACAATATCACCCGTGAATACTGCTCTTCCATAAATAATCAACTACATGAGGCCAAACGGCTAACAATACCCTAAAACAAAGATGAGAAGTTAAGGAGGGGCAGGGAAGCTAGATGAATGGAAACAGAACAAAAAAGAATGACATAATGAGAATGTTGACACATTGTGAAAAACGTAACCAATATCATGCAACAAACTGTGCAAAAATTGTTAAATGAGAATCTAATTCGCTATGTAAACTATCACCTAAAACAGAATAAAATATTTTAAAAAATTAATTGACCATAAAAGTGTGAATCTATTTCTGGACTCTCTTCTGTTAGTCTGAATGATTCATCTCTTCTTAGCTAATACCACATTATGTTAATTACTATAACTTTACAGTATGTTTTGAGGTCAAGTAGTGTATGTCCTCCAATTATGTTCTCCTTTTTCAAAATTGTTTTGCTATTGTATGTCCTTTGCAATACCATATAAATTTTAGAACCAGCTTGTGAGTTTTTTTTTAAGCCTGATGGGTTTATTACTGGGATTTTATTAAATCTATAGCTAAACTGGAAGAGAATTGACATCTTAACCATAATGATTCTTATAACCTATCAACAAGATATATTGCTCTATTTATTTAAGTCTTCTTTAATTTATCTTAAGAATGTTGCACATATTTTGTTACCTGTATCCTTAAATTATTCATATTTTTATGCTATTGTAAATGGTATTTTTATTTCAGTTTCTAATTTTTTGTTGCAAGCATACAGAAATGAATTGATTTGTGTGTATTCATACTGTACCTTGCAAAACTGTTAAATTCATTTATGAGTTTGAGTAGTTCCTTTGCAGATTCCTTAGGATTTTTGAAATAGAAAGTAATGCCATCTATGAGTAGAAGTTTTCCTTCTTCATTTCTAATCTTTGTAATTGTATTTCTTTTTCTCATCTTTTTTAAACTGTAGGAATTTTTTTTTAAGTGTAGGAATTCTAGTACACTGTTTTATAGAACTGATAAGAGTGAATGTCCTTCCATTATTCCCAATCTTAGGGGAAAAAGCATTCAACATTTCACCCTTAAGCATGATGTTGACTGAAGTCTTCATACAGATGCTCTTTATCAGACTAAGAAAGCTCCCTTTTACTCTTAGCTTGATGAGATTTTTTATATCAAAAATGGGTATTAAATTTTGTCAAGTGCTTTATCTGAATAGTTAGAAAAATCATATGATTTTTTTCCCTCTTTTATTCTGTTAATATGATGAAATGCTTTAGTTAAATCAACCTTGCCATCTGGGATAAATGTCACTTGGTCATGATGTAATATCCATTTTATATATTGCTGGTTTATGTGTTTATACTTTCCTAAGAATTTTGTTTTTTACCTATCATCATTAAAGACTGATACAAAATTTTTTTCTTTTAACATCTTTGTCAGGTTTTGGAGTGAGACTTACCCTGACCTTATAAAATAAGTTGTGAAGTATTCTTTCTTCCCTTAACTTCTGAAAGAGTTTGTATACATTTGGTATTTCTTAAGTACTTGATAAATTCCACCAACGAAGCCATCTGGGATTAAAGATTTCTTTGTGGGAAGGTTTTTGGTAATGAATTTAATTAATTTTGCAGCTATTAAACAATGTACCGCTTCTTGAGTTAGTTTTAGTAAATTGTGTTCTTTCAGAGAATTTTATTTCATTTGATTTGTTACATTTATTGGCATAAAGTGACGCATAATATTCCCTTATTATCTTTTTTAATGTCTGTAGGATCTATAGCAATATTCTGTCTTTCATTCCTAATATTGGAATGTGTCCTCCTTTTTTTTCACTGTTCTTGATGAAAGATTATCAACTTTAATAATATATACAAAAAAACAACTTGTGTCTTTAATTTTCTTTTTTGGCTTGTAATTTAGTGTTTTCATAGTCAGAAAACATATTCTATTAGCAAACCTACTCTACAAGATTATTTCAGTCTTTTGAAATATATTGAGGTATATTTTATTTTCTATCTTGGTGAATATACTTTTGAGCGTAGTGATTTATAAGTATCAATTAGTCAAGCTTTTGACAGGGCTGTTCATATCTTCTCTATCCTTATGAGTTTTGCCTAGTTTCTCATTTACCCGGAGAAGGTTTGAAGGCCATGAAAGTGTACCACTCAGCTCTTATGTTACAGGAGCATAATTAACTGATGGCTGTAGTGGCTACCTTTCTGGATCCACCACCACATTAACACTAAGGTCATGCTTTTCACAGGTTGCTCTTAGCCAATTACTGAGCACAGTGGTGGTATTAAAGCAAGTATTAAACCTTCTGGCAAGTTTCTAACAGTGGCTTTGGTTCAAAGACTTCCCCTTAGCCTGTCTAAACTTTTCTTGAACTGTATTTCAAGCCTCTTCTACCTGATCCTCTTTCCTTCCCTCTCCTCCTTCCTCCTACAGGTGTTGGACTATATCATTCCCTTTCTTCTTCTTTTTTTTCTTTTTTTTGCTGCCTTCCCCAATAAACCTCTTGCACATCTACTTTCACCTAGGAGTCTGCTTCTCCAAGACCCAAACTAATGCGTAAGGATACTAAAATCTTTAACAACATGATGAATTTGTCTCCCTCCCCCCTTTGTTTTGTCAGTTTTTCTTCATGTATTCTGAAGTTCTATCTTTCATACATTCTGGAATCAAGGAAAGAGATAGAATATAATCTTTTATGTTTACCCACATATTTACCATTTTTTGGTGTCCTATATTCTTGCCTGTAGACCTGACTTTCCATCTGGTGTGATTTCCATTCAGCCTAAAGAACTTTCTTTAGCATTTGTTATAGGACAGGTCTGCTGGTGATGAATTATCTGTTTCCACTGATCTGAATTTTTTTTTTTTTTAGTTTCATTGCTAAGCATACGTAACTCTCGCCTGAGTGTTTTTTTATCTTTTCTTAGAATTTTAAGCATCTTTCTCCATTGACTTTAGTTTCATTATTTCTGACAAGAAGTTGGCCATCATTTATGTCACTATTTCCTATATGGAATGTTTCATTTTTATCTAGCTGCTTTCAAGATTTTCTATTTATCTTTGGTCTTCAGCAGTTTGATTATGTGAGAATTTTTTCTTTTTATACCACTTAGTACTTGTTAAACATCTTGGATCTGTAAGAATATATTTTCCTGCAAACGTGGGCAATTTTAAGCCATTATTCCTTCAATTATTATTTCTGTTCCATATCCCCCCCATTTCCCCCATGCCCCCATTTTTATCTCTATTACTATCTCTCTTGCATCCTCTCTCCCTCCTTCCTTGTCCTCAACTTCTAGGACTCCAATTACAGATATTTTAAAATACTTCATATTGTCTCACAGGTGACTGAGGCTCTGTTCTTTTTTTTTCTGTGTTGTTCAAATTCAGTAGTTTCTATTAATCTATCTTTAAGTTCATGAAATCTTTCTTCTGCTATTTCTCATGTTCCCTAAGTCTTTCATTGAATTTTTATTTCAGTTGTTGAACTTTTCAGTTTGAGAATTACCCCCTCTTTTTTACAGCTTTCATTGCTCTGCTTAGATTCTCCCATCTGTGTACTCATTATGACTATTTTTTTCCTTTATGTTCTTGAACATATTTTAATAGCTTTATTAAAGTTCTTGTCTGCTAATTTCATAATTAGTGCCAACTTGTGGTTGAATTATATGAACTGCTTTCTCCCTTGACTATTTTTTAGTATTATCATTATTTTATTATTATTATTATTTTAGTATTATATTATTTTTAGTATACTTTCTCCCCAGTAATTTTTAAAAATATTCTAGACATAGTGGATAATACATTGTGGAGACTCTGGATTCTATTATCTTCCTCTAAAGAATACTGTTTTTGCTCTAGCAAGGAGTTAACTTGGCTGGACTGAAATTCACAATATGCTTCTCTGATGCAGAGCAACTGAAATCTCTGATTAGTTAATTCAGTCTTCAATTTATTGTTGCTTCCTATGCTCCTTAGACGCTCCCTCCCCTTCTCATGGGCAGTTGAGGGTTAGGCAAGGATTTGCACGGAGTTTATTTGCACATTTGGGGTTTCCACTTTGTGTGGCTCCCTCCTTTCTGGGATTTCCTTCTCACTTTCCAGCTTCTCTGACAATCCTAAACTCCTTCCTCTGGCTCCTCAAGCCATTAAAGCTGTGACTTTCTTCTCAAGCTCTAGCTTTTCCATGACTCACAAACTGGAAGGTACCCTCAGACCAAAGGCTGTATAGACTCAAATCTCACCCAGTGCAGACCCTACTTTCACTGTCTCCTATCCAGTTTCTTCCTTCAAGTATTTGTTTTTATTTTTTACCTTTTGCTCACAGCTTATATTGTTATGGGGGGGGGGATGACACATTCTTATGCAAGCTTCTCTATCATTACCAGAAGCTGACTGCCTTAATGCATTTTGGAATTGATTGTGTGTGTTTAGTGAGGTATTTAGTAGGCACCAAGCAAGACCAGAGTGTGCACTGGGATTTCCAGTTTTATTAGTGTGACAATCATACAGCTATGAAGGCATGTATACTATTCATAAATATATTTGTTTTGAGGATACACAGTGTAGCACATTGACTAAAAATAAAAACTGTCAAGGCAATTAGCCTGGATCAAAATCTTGGCCCTCCCACTTTCTCTATGATGTTGGCCTACTACTAAAATTTTCTAAATCTCAGTTTCTTCATTTATTAAATAGGAATGATAAACAGCATATGCTGTCTCACTGTATGCTCAGGACTAATATTCCATATTATTCACTGGTAAGCGCCTACAATTATTCACCGCCAGCATCCATTCTAATTTACCAGTGCCTATATAGTAACAGATGTCAAATATATTGCAATTTATCCTTTACCACATCCACTTCCAACCTCCTTTTTTACCAGCCTCCATTTCTTACATCTAGAAGAGACTAGACGCAGTTCTGACCATGAGATTTAAGCAGAAGTCTGCTGGGTGTTTCAGGGAGAACTTTCCTTTACGATAAAAGTGACAAGCATGTCTGGTCCAGTCCTTCCATCTAATTCTTCTGTTGAATATGGGCACAATGCTCACAATACGGCCTTCTTAAATACACAGGGAAAGACTAAGAGAATCTCAGATATGCTATCCCTGACACCAGGGGGCTCTCAAATCAATGCCAACAGATACTTTCCTCAGACTTATTATGTTAAGATAAACAACCTCCTCTTTAACTGGGTCTCTATTAATCAGATATTCAACTACTTGCAGCTGATTGCATTTCTAACCAATACAATATCTCATAGTTTTTTTTTTTTAATATTATGTGTGACAGTGCATGTAAAATGCTTAGCTGAGATTCAAGAACATCGTGAATTCTCAACAAATGTAAATTAGAATTTTTACTTGCTTACTTACAATCTAACTTCCTTCCAAAATTACTTAAGATAGCTTATGCAAATACATACAATTGAACAGAAAACAGAACAAAAAAAAAGGGGAAGTTAAAAAGTAAAATAAAGTTACTAAAATTAAGACATAAAACACGTTTCTAAAGATACATACAATTCCTACTGGCAGGTCCCAAATTTGATCTGAGTTTCCTAGCACATAAAGGAAAGAAGGAAATAAGATTACCTAGTAATAGGAATCAACACAAAATTTTTTCTTCAAGATCAACTAGTAGCACAATGTAAGAGAATAACTAAAACTTGGGGATATTGTGTATCCAAGTTATAACCCAATCTTCTGAGTTACTGTCCACTGCCTCAGATTAAAGGGCTCTAATAGGGAATGGTACCCAGATTTCAGATATCACCTTCATTCCACACTTTATACAGGAGGGAAGAATTCTCTGTGATAAAAATAAGTTTTCTCACGCTAAAAAAAAAAAAAGGCATGCGCTCCAATTCAAACTTGAAAATTATTTACTGTCATAATTTTCTCCAATAATTTTTTTCCTTGAACTTTTATCTTGGTGACCTGAGAAAAATTAGGCCTGTACATTTTCTGAAAGGCTGTCACATACCCAACTTCTTTTATTCTAAGCTCTTATTTATAACTTTTAATACCCTTGCAGTAACCCAGAAAATCAATAGTTATATAAGGAAAGAAATACACATATATAAAAAATACCCAAAGTTGAAAAAAAATTTACAGAGACAGAGAGAACTCTCAAGAGAAGTGTTAATATTGTCTCTATCAGTGTGTTCCTATTTACTAAGAAGGGAATATTATCTAACAAAGAGTTGTAAGTAAGGCTCGACACAGAAAACATCCTTTAGGAAAACAGTAACGTTTTTTCTTAAAAGAATACTCAAAATCAAGAGAGTGTCTGGATTTACTGACACCTTCCAAAAGGAAATTTGAATATTCAGAAATTTGGGGTGATTTCTTATAGTCAGGAAGTCCTCAACGCAGGGAGACCTGGAAGTTTGTGATTACTTGGTAATTCAAGGTAAATGTTAGCAAGAAAATTGGACTTCACATGTTTGTTTGGGAAAAAGAAAGGGGGATCAATGTCAGAACCAAAGCAATGGGGAAGGCAAAGTTCTGGGTCTTGTCTTTGGCTCTGGAGCTTTTCTTCTACAGGTAAGAGGGCAGTAAAGGTTCAACGCTGAGTTTGTAAAAGACCCTCATGCCCATTACACAGAGGCTAGTATAGACGACTAACGTCCTGCTTCCCAGACACCTTTAAAAATGAAGCGTTCCAATGATATGCAAAGATATAGCACACCTTCAAATCCTAGGTCACAGTTACACTTTCAAAATTGTGTGCATTTTTTTTTAATCACCAGATTATGGGGGCAGGGGGGTCAATGTTTGAGCATAGAGCTATATTTAAGCAAAATAAATGCCTTATTTCTTCAGTTTCAAGGTCACTGCAGTGCTTAATAATGAATTCTATGGATACAGTTAAAATTTGTACAAGTCTTAAGACATAATTTGAAAGCAATGTCCTCTCACTTATCCAAATTCATGAGATCAGGACGTTGAGGGCAGAGACCATTTGGTTTTCCTGCAGCCGTGCTGTGAGAACAAGAAATGGTCACGTTTAGTTATCCCTGCCTCCTGCAGAGAAGATGGGTGACCTTGAACTCTGGCGTCAGCTGTGCAAGAAGCATTTATGAATGGGTGCACTAACTAACAAGCATCCTAATCAGCTAATTATTTGTAAACCATTTTACATCCACTCTGTTCCCAATTTAGATTTTGAAGCAATTCTGCTGTCACTGAAATTCTCTAGTTCATCCTGCAGTTACATATTTTTTTCACCTTCAAAGAATACAAGGAGCGTTTCACCCTACATTTTAAATATGAAGAAGCAAATGTGTGAAGTGAGGAAATAAAAATACATTTAGGTTTTTTTTTTTTTGAACATACACTTAGACACTTGCAAAACATGTATATTTTGAAAAATAGAATGTAAGCTCCATGAGAATATAGTCCTGGCCTGTCTTGCTCACCAATAAATCCCCAATACTTATATTCATGCCTGGCATACAGTAGGCACTCAATAAATATTCCTTGAATTAATAAATAAACATATGCCTCTTTTAAGGGATACATTATTATGCATTTAAACCATTTTCCCATTCATGCTAACCATAACCTCTAAGAATTTTTTTAAAAATTTAATTTGTCCGCTGCAGCAGCCAAGAATGAGCTCAAAATTCCTTCCAGCTATGCCGACTACCCATCAGAGACATCGAGTATCACTATCAGGGGCTGTCAGGCCTAGGTGAAGTCACCGCTGTTCGCTTCATCAACCTACAGCATTTATGCCTCAGCCCTTCCCCTGAATTTGAGGGAAATAATTAAGTTTTGTTTTTTAAGTAAATAAGGAATTAAAGTGAAGGAGATATAGTCTCATGAAAGAATTTTCTCACCTGCTTTGCTTTAAATAGGACAATATGAAATTAAAGCAAGATTTTCCAAGAATAATAGAAATGGCTGGATTTGTTTTTATTATTGATGCATTAAAGAGTGTTGGTAATCTTTAAAAGTAAAAGAAACCTCCACATTTCTGAGACAGGATAATTTAAAATGGACCTACATGTATGAATAAATATATTCCCTGCTATCTGGCAATGAGGCTTCCATCTGTGATAGAGTATTCAATTTTAGGAAACTCTCAAGCTCTATGTAATAAGTGGGAAATGATTCTAGTCCCTATGAACCTAGTCTAAGATCAGTACCTGCTGATTTGGCCTCACTAACACTGGCCTCACCTTTACAAACCTTGTTTCACCTTCCAAAAGACATCCCTCCGACCTACAGACATGTAGGATAACATTGCTTTAAATTCCCTTTTGGTTCAGCTTTGTGGAGCTCCAGCCATATCTGATATGCTGCCCACCCCCCTGCTTCTCTCTCCAGTGCAGGCAGCAGCACTCAAGCAGTTAACCACCTTCTAAGAGTCCCGGTAATACATGCCTGGTAGAACACTCCTCAAGTCTCCAGAATAGGATTTCTGAAAATGTCTCTACATGGAGACATTCATTCCCCTGCTCAACAGAAAGGGCTGCGGTCAGGGCTAAGGAGAGGAAAAATGAGCTTACACTTGTGGGGCAGGATGCACTTTTTTTTTTTCTTTCACTCAGAGAACTTGAGCTTCAGTGTGACAGTCTGAGACTCAGACAGCCACCATTCTGTAAACTGCACATGAAGTATGACAATTTGTACCCTGAATGCCACTGGCTGGCAATGCCCCTGAACAAATTATTAGAAAGTGTGTTGGTGGCGGGGAGGGTTAGCCTCAATCATTAACCTGCTGGAAGCAATACACATGCAACTATAATCACATATACTCATTATTAATTCTTTAGTTGCCTCCAAACGCTGGGATCTCATGAGTTAATGCCAAATAGCTATAGCAATTAAGACTGTAAGTAAAATACTTCTAGAGTATTTGACTGAAGGTGTTTGCTTGTTCCTTGTGCTGAGTAGGAAGAGCACAAGCAGGCTGGGAAAAAAAAAAAAAAAAAGGGAATGGGTTTTGGAGAGCACATTAAACCAAAATAACACACTTGTCCTGACCATCCTGGGTACTGCGTCTCAATAATTAGGAGGAGGAATACCCTTCTGTGGGTTAGAAAAGCCAGTAAGAAAGAGACTTAAGTTAAGCTAGCATACATCAAAAATAATTGACAATGGTTAGGCTTCATTGTAGAGAAGGCTGCACTGGCATTGCAGCCACCAGCCCACCACCCACCTAAGAATTATTATTTGAAAAGGATGTCAGAGGATTATAGAAGATCCTTGTGTCTGCTCCAATTAGGATCAACACTTTTGCTGCTCGCTCACTGAGCATTCAGTATGTAATGATGAAAACATATTGACCCCTGCTGGAACGCTGCAGGACTGCAGCCTTTTTTCCCTCTTGAGAAATTTGACCTAAAGGATGCATTCTTAACTGTCATTTACATACACAGGGGTTGTGTTGTGCTATGCTGTGCTGCCTTTTCTTTGTCTTTAAGAATCGTCTATGCAACCATGTCAATATCAAAATAATTTATTAATTGCAAAGATTACTTCAGAATAGTCCATGAATACAATTAAAGCTGCTAATGATATATCCTTATATTTTTTGTATGGAGTTTCTATCACTATCTTGGTTCAAACTGTGGGCAGCTGCCAACCATCTTCAAATCTTTGTCTGCCCTATTATTTCCTAGACTCCTTAGACTCACTGCCCCCCAAAATAGTATTATTTTAAAGAAACTTAAAATCTTGTAAATACATCAAAACTTTGGGTAATTCTTTTGTTTCCACTATATATAGTGTTGCTATGAGTCGGAACTGACTCAATGGCAATGGGTTTGGTTTGGTTTTGGTTCTGAATGTTATCCTGGTGATTTCCTTTTCAGCCATTTTCCATATGAATAAGGATCCTAAAGTTGGTGCTAGAGTAGAATATTACTGAGAAAATCTGTCTCATAGGAATTCTCAGAGAAAAACTCAGGACAAAGTTCATTTCCAGCATATCTGGGGTCACCAAGTTGTTTTCCAGGTTAAGTAATTAGAGGACACAGAACAGTTAATCCATAGAATACTGGACTTATTATTTTGTGGGATGCATTAAAATGACATAGAAATTATTAGAATTCTTACTCTGTGTCAGGGGTTAGAGAGAGGAAGGGTTTAATTGTAATTAACAGAACAATTATATTAATGTCAGTAAAGTCAATATAAGCTCTCCACCAGCACCTCGGCAAAGGCCTCTTGGCGTGCTCTATTAGCTAGTCTGCTCGTGAGGTTTAGTGTTTAGCCAAGACCAAGAGGGGAATCTGTGTACAGATCATTTAGCCTTGCTGCATTTGATGGTGGAGGGCAGCACCCCTCAGCTCAGCCAACTGCTCTGAAATTGCATACTATCAGCCAAATGGAAAAAATGGCAAGATCCATTCTTGTTGCATGTAAAGAAATATTGAAAGGCTCCACTGTATTTAGAATGGTTCAGTGGCCATCTCAATATGTGAAGGACAGCCCTTTTTTTAACAGGAGCTCCATGACTAGGGTAAATTAACTCACAATAAATTGACTACATAAGCGATGTCATCAGGGTTTTGTATTTATAGTGAAAAAGTTGAGGCAAAATACCCAGTTGTTGAATGTGAGCGCTCTGAAAGCTGAGAATTTATTTTTTATTCACTGCTCTATCCCCAGTATAGGAGCCCTGGTGGTGCAGTGGTTAAGAGCTTGGCTGCTAACCAAAAGGGCATGTCATGGATTGAATTGTGTCCCCCAGAAAATGTGTGTAGCTACTTGGCTAAGTCATGATTCCCAGTATTGTATGATTGTGTTATCTGATGTGATTTCCTTATGTGTCGTAAACTCTATCACTATGATGAGGTTATTTGTGATCTCCTTATGTTTTGTAAATTCTATCACTGTGATGAGGTTATGCTGATGAGGTTTATAAGATTAGATAGTGTCTTAATCCAATCTCTTTTGAGATATAAAAGAGAGAAGGGAGCAGAGACGCATGGGAAACTTGTACCACCAAGAAAGCAGTGCCAGGAGCAGAGCGCGTCCTTTGGACCTGAGGTTCCTGCGCAGAGAAGCTCCCAGACCAAGGGAAGATTAATGACACAGACCTTCCTCCAGAGTCAATGGAGACAGTGTTCCCCTGGACTGAATTTGGACTTGTAGCCTACTAGACTGTGAGAGAATAAACTTCTCTTTGTTAAAGCCATCCACTTGTGGTATTTCTGTTGGAGCAGCACTAG
>NW_004444007.1:6716688-6769041 GCF_000243295.1 Trichechus manatus latirostris
TGAATTTGGACTTGTAGCCTACTAGACTGTGAGAGAATAAACTTCTCTTTGTTAAAGCCATCCACTTGTGGTATTTCTGTTGGAGCAGCACTAGATGACTGAGACAGGTCGGCAGTTTGAATCCACCAGCCGTTCCTTGGAAACCCTATGGGGCAGTTCTCTTCTGTCCTACAGGGTTGCTGTAAGTCAGAATCAACTGGACAGCAAAGAGTTTGGTTTGGTTTTATCCCCAATGCCAAAGGCATTGTCTCATATGTAACAGGCATTCATTAAATATTTTTAAATTTGTGAATTACATATTTAAAAAGTAATAATATTACTTAGTTTTGTTCTGACTTTACCATTTTCCAGAAATATACCTATGGGCAAATTACTTAATTTCTCTAAACCCTGAATCTTCATCTGTCAATTGAGAACAATTGTACCTACTTAAAAAAAAAAAATGAAATTGACTGTATGGAGATGCTTTATAAATTGAAAAAATATACTACAAGTAGCATTGTTAGGATTATCGTATACATGTAAAGTCTTGAACAAATTCATTTCTTAGAGTTAAGAAAAATTCCAAGGAAAGGCAAGAATGAGAAAAAGATTTCAGAAAGGTGGAAGTATGTGAACCAAAGATCAATATGTGGAGTTACATGAGGAAAAGAAAAAAAAAAAAAATGTTTTCAGCGTTTATTAAAGAAAAGCAATTTCAAAGGAGTCACATGGATTATTATTACAGATTATTTCAATCAGAGACAACAACACACTAGGCGTGGAGAGGGAATATGAGTAACCCTTTCATTAGGGACAGATAATAGAAATCAGCTTTATTTCCCAGAAATAATGCTGTCAGAAAGGCTGGGGTAATGAAAGATAACACAAAGACAAAGTTTAAGCTAAAAAGGCTGGGATTCATGGCAGTAGCCATCTTAAAAGTTCCCTATCCATGACATTTACTTTTCATATCTGTTTAAAAAACAAAAAAAATTTAACAGTAATATATAGAAAGTCATTCCAAGCCAAATGAGTCATTCAGGATAGAACACTTCAACTGAAAATGACTGGTTGTTAATATAAAGAAAATTGTGCAGCCTTAAAGGCAAAGCTAGACATTTCTCTGAACTTGTCTGTGGGTTGCCATGTGATTTCCTGTAGCTTATTTTCAATGAGGGACATATAATTAAAAAGAAAAAAGAGGTGGAAGATGAAAGACTGAGAAAGAGCCCTTATAATGCGTTTAAAAGTGCTCATCCCAATAGGAGCAGGTTGAGGTAATGCAGTAATGCACAGTATACTGGCTTACTTGAGAGTCTTGAAACCTCAGTGACGTACTTTAGAAAATAAACCTTTGAAAAACTGCCAAACCATTTACCAGGGATGCTGAAAAAATCTGGTCATAATCTTAGTCAACCAAAGCCCTAGCAGAGTAAATCATTCCATAGAATTTTAACGTATCTCAGTGCTTTGTGGCAACGTAGTTTATCCTTTAAAACATGTACAAATTTTTCATCGCTCATAGTTTTCTGAAGCAAATTTAATGTATATCTAAGTTTTATCCAAAAAGCCTAAATGTTCATGTTCCCTGCTCACTGGCTATTTCCTATAGATAGCCCCATCTCCTATTTTTCAGTAAACAGTAAGTCCCATACTTGTTGTGTGTCACTGGGTTGATGCAGACTCACAGTGATCCTATAGGATAAAGTAGAAATGCCCCATAGGTTTCCCAGGCTGTAATCTTCACAGAAGCAGACTGTCACATGTTTCTCCTGAAGAGCAGCTGATGGGTTTCAACTGCTGACCTTTCGGTTAGCAGCCAAGTGGTTAACCACTGCGCTACCAAGACAAGAACATATATCCCCAAGAAAGTTTTTCTTAGACAAAATGTTGAAGCTGTAGACACCATACAGGGTACTAAGCTATTAAGTTATATTTATAGGATAAGCACTTACTTTAACTGCCAGCTGAATAAAACGTATGAGAAGGTGTGAAAATTTTACTTATAATTTACACTTTTTTAACCACTCCACAAATCACAATCATAAACGTTGCAAAATTCATCAAAAAGAATGGTATGGTCATGACAGAAGAAAATCAAGAAAACAAATCCAGTAACTTTAAGATTTGGTTCCTAAACCCAGTCACTTTTCCAATCTCATTCTTCACGCTGACCTGAAGGATTTGTGGTCCACCTGGATAATGACAATCAAGCATTATTCGGCATTCTTCATTTTCAATTCTTATCTATTGTCATTTTAAATGTAATACATTATTATAACCTAGTCATTATTTAAGTGACTTCTTTTATTAGTGGTTCTGGGAAGCTTGGAGTAATTCAGTTTGAAAAATTTAATGAATATGTTATTATCTTAAACTGATGGTCAAAATCATTTCAATAAGGCTCACATTCCTCCTTCCATTTTCACTCAACCACCTCATATCATCTGTTTACATGAAAGTCCTGATCATCAGATACCACACCAACAGGAAGAATAAGAGACAGAATAAAGACCTGCTAAAACAGAGAAATTAACTATAAGGATTGCTCTATTTGAGCATACTTACAGAGCTCTAGGGGTTCCTGAGTGCACAAATGGTTAAGCTCTTGACTACTAACCAAATGTTGGCTGTTCAGATCCACCCAGAGGCACCTTGAAAGAAAGGCCTGGCAATCTGCCACTAAAAGGTCATAGCCTTGAAAACCCTACGTGCAGTTAGTGGCAATTTGCTTTTCTGTTTTTTGAGGGTTTTTTTGGTTACAAAGGTCTACTCTAAATATATAGATATAGATATATAGATACATACATATATATAGAGAGATATACATCAACATCCAACTTTAATTTAAAATTAGCTTTGTTTATTAATACTGTCATTGAATTTTAATAATTAATAAAAGTATTTTTATGTTAGTATTTCTCCTGAAATCCACTTTGAGTTTCACAGAAAGATGGTTAGTTAGGTGAAAAACTTGTTAGATGGCTCTGTTATCATCCCTTTCCCTTTTTCCCATATATATTTTTTTCTTGAGATTGACCCAACCGCTGTTAGAACAGCAGTGAGGCAAACTCAGGTCACCCGGCAGGAGCTTTCTGTTTTAACTTGGCCTGCTTTCTATGCTTAGTTTAGCCTCAATTGGAAGCTTACAATGTTAGTCTTTCCAGCAACTAAAATTTGCTATCTGAAAGGATTTCATGTGTGTCCTAAAACACCCATGATGTAGTACCAATGGAAAGTCGAGCTTTATATGAAAGACTGTCATATAAGCAGGTTAATATCATCCATAACTAGGATGCAAAAATCCTCATCGATTAATACAATAAATACAACACAAAGACGAAAAATAAAATCAGAACATTTGTCTCATTGTAGCAAGATATTAATCTAGGAAAATGTTTTCACCATAGTTAATGTGGGTGTACAGTTTTGGATTATTCTTTTGAAATCATGAACATCCACAGTTTTCAGCAAGTGTACCAAAAGTCACTTTGCCCATGTTTCTATCTTCTGGGAGTAAATGATAATAATAACATCAAATAATATTTTGGGGGACCTTTGTACTAGGTGTTTTTCTGTTACATGAAATATCTCATTTAATCATCACAACAATATTATGAAGTAGATATTGTTATTAACTCCATTTTCAAAGGAAAAATCTATAGCACTGAGAAGTAAAATAAGTTCCAAAACCATAATGTTAGCAGGGGAATGGTCATAATCTAAACCCAGAGAGTCTAGCCCCAGAACATAGGCTCTTGCCCATTATACCATTTGTCTCCCTGTAATACACATTAGAGAGAAAATATAGGGAGCCCATACCCACCCTGCTACCTGTTGCTGTTGTTGTTAGTTGCCATTGAGTCGATTCTGACTTTTCCCTCGTACAGGTCTTCGAATCTCTTCACTTCTTCCCATACACACCACCAACCTGGTGCAAGTGACTTCCATCTCTTGCCTGGACACTCCCAGTAGTTTCCTTCTGGGACTACCCTGCTGTAACCTAACCAGCCACAATGCTCTCCATCCAGCTCTCCAGAGGGCAGCTAGAGGAAATCTTTCAAAAGCAGTGCTGAAAGTCTGATCAAGTCACTTTCCTGCTTCACACCTTTCAATAGCTTCCCACTGTTCTTAGGATAAAAATAAATTCTTAAGATGGCCTACAATGGCCTGTATGGTTAGCTTCCTACCAATCTCCCCATTCCCCATTCAGAGGACTTTTCACAGTTGCAATTTTATATTGTTTGTGGATTAATTAATGCTGTCTCACCTTCTATATTGTAAGTTCCAAGAGGGCAGGGATGGGTTTTGGCTTTGTTCACCATTGCATTGCCAGGACTTGGAAAAAGGCCTGGAACTTAGAAAATGCCCATTGAATATTTGTTGAATGAATGAATTTTCATTGCCTAATCTCATACCTTAAACTCTCCAGCCACCTCCAAACCTTTCCTAAATTTGTGAAATCTTACCATAAGGTTTTTTGACAGTCAAGAATAGCTAGGCCACACTCTAAAACACATAGAAATCTTGCTATCAGGTCCTAAAACTCCCCAAACATAAAAGTAATATTTTAGAGTTTTTCTTATGGAGGTTGGTACTCCTGCTTCTTGTTTTCTGCTTTAAGGAGAAGCATAAATTCTTTAGACAAATGTGACTGAAAGCTCGAAGCTACTCTGTTTGTAATTTAATTTAGGGTGAAACAAGAATCTACTTAATATGTATTTTCTGTGCTTGCTTCTGCTATGCAGCTCCAATATTTACTTTTAAATAGCTAAGTAGTAATCTATGAAACCCCCATGCATCTGTCAGTTTGTCGTACTGTGGGGGCTTTCGTGTTGCTGTGTTGCTGGAAGCTATGCCACTGGCATTCAGATACCAGCAGGGTCACTCATGGCAGACAAGTTTCAGCTGAGCTTCCAGACTAAGACAGACTAGGAAGAAAGACCCAAAAGTCTACTTCTGAAAAGAATTAGCCAGTGAAAACCTTATGAATAGCAGAGAATACTGTCTGATATAGCACCAGAAGATGAGTCCCCCCGGCTGGAAGACAACTGGGGAAGAGCTGCCTCCTCAGAGTAGAGTCCACCTTAATGATGTGGATAAAGTCAAGCTTTCAGGACCTTCATCTGCTGACGTGGCATGACTCAAAATGAGAAGAAACAATTGCAAACGTCCATTAATAACTGGAACCTGGAATGTATGAAGTATGAATCTAAGAAAACTGGAAATCATCAAAAATGAAATGGAATGCATAAACACCAACATCCTAGGTATTAGTGAGCTGAAATGGACTGGTATTGGCCCTTTTGAATCAGACAATCATATGGTCTACTACGCCAAGAATGACATCTCGAAGAGGAATGGCATCTCATTCATCGTCAAAAAGAACAATTCAAGATCTATCCTGAAGTACAAAGCTGCCAGTGATAATATCCATACACCTACAAGGAAGACCAGTTAATATGACTATTATTCAAATTTATACACCAACAACTAAGGCCAAAGACAAAGAAACTGAAGATTTTTACCAGCTTCTGCAGTCTAAAATTGATCAAACATGCAATCAGGATGCATTCATAATTACTGGTGATTGGAACACAAAAGTTGGAAACGAAGAAGGATCGGTAGTTGGAAAACATGGCCTTGGTGATAGAAAAGATACTGGAGATCGCATGATACAATTTTGCAAGACCAATGGCTTCTTCATTGCAAATACCTTTTTTCACCAACATAAATGGCAGCTATACAGATGGACCTCACCAGATGGAATATACAGGCATCAAATTGACTACATCTGTGGAAAGAGATGATGGAAAAGCTCGGTATCATCAGTCAGAACAAGGCCAGGGGCCAACTGCAGAACAGATCATCAATTGCTCATATGCAAGTTCAACTTGAAACTGAAGAAAATTAGAACAAGTCCACGAAAGCCAAAGTACAACCTTGAGCATATCCCACCTGAATTTAGAGACCATCTTAAGAATAGATTTGACATGTTGAACACTAATGACTGAAGACCAGATGAGTTGTAGAATGACATCAAGGACATCATAAATGAAGAAAGCAAGAGGTTATTAAAAAGACAGGAAAGAAAGAAAAGACCTTAATGGATGTCAGAAGAAACTCTGAAACTTGCTCTTGAATGCTGAGTAGCTAAAGCGAAAGGAAAAATGATGAAGTAAAAGAACTGAAGACATCAAAGGGTGGCTTGAGAAGAAGACAAAGTAAAGTATTACAATGACATGTGCAAAGAGCTGGAGATAGAAAACGAAAAGGGAAGAACATGTTCAGTATTTCTCAAGCTGAAAGAACTGAACAAAAATTCAAGCCTCCAGTTGCAATAGTGAAGGATTCCATGGGGAAAATATTTAATGACACAGGAAGCATCAAAAGAAGATGGAAGGAATACACAGTCATTGTACCAAAAAGTATTGGCTGACGTTCAACCATTTCAAGAGGTAGCATATGATCAGTAACCAATGGTACTGAAGGAAGAAGTCCAAGCTGCACTGAAGGCACTGGAGAAAAACATGGCTTCACGAATTGACGGAATATCAATTGAGATGTTTCAACAAATGGATGCAGCCCTGGAAGTGCTCACTCATCTATGCCAAGAAATTTGGAAGAAAGCTACTTGACCAACTGACTGGAAGAAATCCATATTTATGCCTATTCCCAAGAAAGGTGATCCAACTGAATGCAGAAATTATCGAACAATATCATTAATACCACACGCAAGTAAAATTTTGCTGAAGATCATTCAAAAGCGGCTACAGCACTACATTGACAGGGAACTGCCAGAAATTCAGGCCAAATTCAGTAGAGGATGTGAAACTAGGGATATCATTGCTGATGTCAGATGGATCTTGGCTGAAAGCAGAGAATACCAGAAAGATGTCTACCTGTGTTTTATTGACTATGCAAAGGCATTTGACTGTATGGATCATAACAAATTATGGATAACATTGCTAAGAATGGGAACTCCAGAACACTTAATTGTGCTCATGAGGAACCTGTACATAGATCAAGAGGCAGGTGTTTGAACAGAAAAAGTGGATACTGTGTGGTTTAAAGTCAGGGATGGTGTACATCAGGGTTGTGTCCTTTCACCATACCTATTCAATCTATACGCTGAGCAAATAATCCGAAAAGCTGGACTATATGAAGAAGAAAGGATTGGAGAAAGACTCATTAACAACCTGTAATATTCAGATGACACAATCTTGCTTGCTGAAAGTGAAGAGGACTTGAAGCACTTACTGATGAAGATCAAAGACGACAGCCTTCAGTATGGATTACACCTCAACATAGAGAAAACAAAAATCCTCACAACTGGACCAGTAAGGGACATCATGACAAATGGAGAAAAGACTGAAGTTGTCAAGGATTTCATTTTACTGGAATCCACAATCAACGCCCATGGAAGCAGCAGTCCAGAAATCAAAAGACGCACTGCACTGGGCAAATCTGCTGCAAAAGACTTCTTTAAAGTGTTGAAAAGCAAGGATGTCACCTGAAGACTAAGGTGCGCCTGACCCAAGCCGTGATATTTTCAATTGCATCATATGCATACTAAAGCTGGACAATGAATAGGGAAGACCAAAGAAGAATTGACGCCTTTGAATTGTGGTATCGGTGAAGAATATTGAATATATCATGGACTGCCAAAAGAATGAACAAATCTGTCTTGGAAGAATGCTCCTTAGAAACAAGGTTGGCGAGACTACGTCTTATGTACTTTGCACTTTGTCAGGAGGAGTCAGTCCCTGGAGAAGGACTTCATGCTTGGTAAAGCACAGGGTCAGCGAAAAAGAGGAAAACCCTCAACGAAATGGACTGACACAGTGGCTGCAACAATGGGCTCAAGCATAACAACGACTGTGAGCATGGCACAGGACAAGGCAGTGTTTTGTTCTATAGTACACAGGGTCGCTATGAGTCAGAACCAACTTGACGGCACCTAACAACAACAACAACAATCTATGAAAATGAGAGCATTGGTGGTTCAGGGGTACAATTCTCCTACATGTGGGGGACCCTGGTTCAATTCCCAGGCCATGCATCTCATATGCAGCTACCACCCATCCATCATTGGAAGTGTGAATGTTGCTATGATGCTGATAGACTAGAAAGAAAGGCCTGGTGATCTATTTACAAATATCAGTCCATGAAAGTCACACGGATCACAACAGTCTGATCCACAACTGATCACGGGGATGTCCCAGGATGGGCAGCATTTCATCCTGTTGTGCCTGGGGTCTCCACAACAATCAACAACAATCTATGAAACGGGCCATCCTGCCATGCTTGCCCCAATTGAAAGAAACACAGTAAAGGTGTTGAATAGCTCTGAGAATTTAAATTTACTAAATCTACTACATATCTGGGGTAAAGGTGATTCTAAAATTAAAAAGTGATTTAGTGTCTTTATTTTTAAAAATTCTTCTGTAAACTCCAACCAAAAAACCAACCCCGTTGCCAACTAGTTGATTCCAGCTCATAGCGACCCTATAGGACAGAGCAGAACTGCTCCACAGAGTTTCTAAAGAGTGGCTGGTAGATTCCAACTGCCAACCTTTTGGTTAGCAGCTAGGCTCTTAACCACTGCACCACCAGGGCTCCAGTAGGTATGTAATATCAAGAATAAAATGTTACTGGGGGACGAATGGCCCAGAAGTCATTTCTAATCCTTAACTTTATTTCTATATCATCATCCCATGGGACCAAAGAAAACTATTCAGTAGCAAGTATGTGAATATAAACATTTTTTAATATTTATTAAGAACACAAAAATACATTGTAAAAGGGTGTTTAATTACTCCGGATTACCAGAGGAGGTGCTAACCCAATGACAGGATATTTGCATCAAAATAAATAATTTTCCTAATATAAATCTGGTCTATGCCTTTAGTGAACCTTGGTTTTCTCCTTCACTGTTTTCTCCCTCTGGATTGAAGCTACTCTTTTCTTTGTCAACACTTCTCTCTGGTGATGATTCTCTTTGTGGCATCACACAAGATTCTTATCATTATTTCAGACAGAGGAACTATCCAAACCATTGCTTTCCTATATGCTGTTATTTGGTAAATTTGAGAGATACTATCTAAAACCATTCTACATTTATTTCCTCACACCCTATTTTGTAAAATATATAAAAATGCTAAGATTTACTACAGATTAATGTATAAATCTATGACTCATAGTTTATACTGTCTCTCAAGTCGCAGAACCCCCAAATATTATTACTGGAGCTTTGTAGCATTTTACATCATTATAAAGGCACAGTTCTGTTGCCTCCCCTCATTCCTACCCAGATCCCATCATATTTTTCTTTAAAAAAATAGTTTCATTTTTCTCTCCACCTAGAATATTCTAACTTTCTTTCTCTACAATTGTGTTAATGAGTTAAATCATTTTAATACATCTCTCTGAAAAAGAGGAAAAGAAGGCAAGAAGAATTCCTATGAATTGGTGATTTCCTCTCTGTACTGCAACTGTATGTACCTCCTCTAAGACAAATATAAAATCTGAATTCGTAAATATGAAAAATACAGCAATAAAATAGAGAAATGGAAGTATCATATTTGACAATGAAAGAAACAGAAATTAACAATATGAGTCCTACTAGGAAAGATCCAACTTGAGGCAAGTCAGTTAGGAAATATTCCCGTAGGATGGATTTAATTGGTGAATATTCTGAACAGTTCTCCATAATTATGGAAACCACACCTAGAAAGTGGGGTTTTTTTGTTTTGTTTAGTTTTTTCTTCCTTTCTTTTCAAAAGAGCAGCATTGTATGTGTATTGTGAATGAGGTGGGGTGGATTAAGGTAGGGGAAGAGACTATCGTAAAGAATTTAAAAGGAATTCATAGCAAGACTGTGGAGGATTTCCATTACTTCAGCATATATTAAATATTTAGGTTTTCAAAAGGCTGCCCTTTTGCAAGGCATTATCATCAAGCTTCTTTTACTATCTTTAGGTTTATATGAAAGCCAGTCTTACTACATCAAGGACCATGAATCTACAAATGAAATAAAATTATGTTTTCTTAAACTTTTGCATGTTATACAGAGATAAGGTGGCATTGTTGTTGTTCTATTACTACTATTATTTATCATCTCACCAGGGGCCTAGAATTATAAACATTTATCTTCTTAACATAACTAGTTGTAACCTATCACTTATCTTCATGAAAATTTATTCTTTCACAGCTGCCAATGTAGATTTAAACTCACTTTCTGTGGGGAGGAAAAACACTAACTAGACAATAGATAAGCGGTAACTTTGGTGAAGGGTAAGACAGTACACAATATCGGAGAAGTCAGCACAACTTGACTAAGGCAAGGTCATGGAAGCTTCACAGACACATACAGACTCCCTGAGGGACCAAATTACTGGGCTGAGGGCTGGGGACCTTGGTCTCAGGGGACATGTAGCTCAACTGGCATAACATAGGTTATAAAGAAAATGTTCTACATCCCACTTTGGTTAGTAGCGTTGGGGGTCTTTAAAGCTTGTGAGTGGCCATCTAAGATACTCCACTGGTCCCACCCCATCTGGAGCAAGGAGGACTATATAAAACCAAAGACACAAGGGAAAGATTAGTCCAAAGGACTAATGGACCACAACTACCATAGCCCCCACCAGACTGAGTCCAGCACAACTAGATGGTGCCCGGCTACCATCACCGACTGCTCTGACAGGGATCACAACAGAGGGTCCTGGACAGACCTGGAGAAAAATATAGAACAAAATTCTAACTCACCAAAAAAAAAAGACCAGACTTACTGATCTGATAGGGACTGGAGAAACTCCAAGAGTATGGCCCACAGGCACCCTTTTAACTCAGTACTGAAGTCACTCCTGGGGTTCACCTGTCAGCCAAAGATTAGACAGGCCCATAAAACAAAATGAGACTAAATGGGCACATCAGCCCAGGGGCAAGGATGAGAAGGCAGGAGGGGACAGGAAAGTTGGTAATGGGAAACCCAAGGTTGAGAAGGGGAGAGTGTTGACATGTCATGAGGGTGGCAACCAATGTCACAAAACAATAAGTGTATTAATTGTTTAATGAGAAAATAATTTGCTTTGTAAACTTTCATCTAAAGTACAATAAAAAAAAATTAGAGCCAAAAAAAACTCATTTTCTGCAGGAAATGCTTCCTCCAATGTTAATTTCTTCTTTGTCTGAGCCTAATCTGCTATTGATTTTAGTAATCTATGCTATGCTTATTTATGTATTTTTTATTAAATACTATTTCATGTATATGTTCTGAGCCCTCAAATAAATGCAAATTTGAAGGATAAACAATATAGTTAAATGTAAAGGATAAAGTACAGGCTGTTGTGTTAAAAATCAAGTTCAACTCCTATGTCCACCATTATCTACTAGTTTGACAATGGACAACCTACTTAACCTTCCTAAAATTTAGTTTCTTCATTTGTAAAACCTAGTAGTATCTAGCCCCTAGGCTCATCATGAGGATTAAATTATGTAATGTATAGGTTTAATTCTGTAGTTGTCATAGTAAGTGTCTTAGTTATCTAGCGGTGCTATAACAGAAATACCACAAGTGGATAGCTTTAACAAAGAGAAATTTATTCTCTCACAGTCTAGGAGGCTGGAAGTCCAAATTCAGGGTGTCAACTCTAGGGCAAGGCTTTCTCTCTCTGTCGGTTCTGGGGAAAGGTCCTTGTTATCAATCCTTCCCTGGTCGAGGAGCTTCTCAGTGCAGGGTCCGTGGGTCCCTATTCTCCTGGCTCTTGTTTCTTGGTGGTATGAGGTCCCCCTGTCTTGCTTGCTTGCTTCTCTCTTTTATATCTCAAAAGAGATTGACTTAAAATACAAAACAATCTTGTAGATTGAGTTCTGCTTCATTAACATAACTACCTGTAATCCTGCCTCATTAACATTATAGAGGTAGGATTTACAACACATAGGAAAGTCACATCATATGACAACATGGTGGACAATTACACAATACTGGGAATCATGGCCTAGCCAAACTGACATATATTTTTGGGAAACACAATTCAATCCATAACAGTAAGTATTCAATAAATGCTGTTATTATAATTAATTCTTCAAAATTAGACATTAGATACCTATTTCCTTAGATTCTTCTGTATTCATACTCAGCACTCATTATAGTACTTAATATAGATGCGTTCCTAACATACCAAAAAAAAATCCATTGCCATCAAGTCGATTCCGACTCATAGCTACCCTATAGTATACATGGTTTTAAATGACAATTTCTAAAGATTTAAACCTTTTGTTTTTTATTTGGGAATTTTTAAGCACAATATTATTATTGGCAATATATATTTTTTAAACACTGAATTCGTACTAAAAGTAATCATCTGATTGTAAACAAGCCATGTAGCTTTCTGGTATTTTACTACCTTTATCTGGAAAAAAAAAAAAAAAAATTTTATGAAAGTGTCTTCTTCCTATATTTTTTGTGACTTGTTAAGAGTAATTCATTTGAGTCATTTGTAGGATAGAAATTAAATGAATGCAGGAGGCATGAGATGCTAAACTGTAAGCAAAATGTTCCTAGAATCTATTTTGGGTTTTGAGTTTTCAAAATTAGAGGCCAACAGACACAGTTGATATATGTTAGTCATTCACTGAACACCTCCATGGGGCAGGAATTTTGCTGGGCCTGCAGATAGATACAGCACTGAGCAAGACAGATGTGTCCCTGCCCTCAGAGCTTAGAAAGTACTACCAGGTTACAGGAGTTTGCAGTGGGGCGAGGGGGATGAAATACTTGCAATATCCCTAAGTCCGGAGGATGTTCAACTCTTAAAAATGACAAAACCATGTTGAATTGATCCTGACAGTATCATCAGAAGCTAAGGAGAATGGTTGTGACACGAGGCTGTATTGGGGATTTGGAACCACTTACCTATTTTCCAGAGCTCTAGGGGTGCAGTGGTTGCTAACCAAAAGGTCGGCAGTTTGAATCCACCAGCTGCTTCTCGGAAACCCTACAGGGCAGTTTTACTCTGTCCTATAGGGTCGCTATGAGTCGGAATGGACTCGACAGCAACATGTTCGGTCTGGTTTTTTGGCACCTACTTTCCATCTTAATATGCAAGGGAAAAATCACAAAATTTTCTGGTATTAATTTGGATGTGGAGGAAGGCCCCTAGAATGAGGAACCAGGAGGGAGAGAGACTCTGAGAAAACAGACTCATCTCAGACACTTCCTGCTCAAACTTGTTTCAGACACGCTAAAAATTTTACAAGAACAAGTTTCTATTATATTCCTTTTAGTCTCCTGGCCTGAAATCAGCTGGCTAAGACGCCTTAGAAAATTACCAAGCCTTTTCAAATCTACAGTAAAAAGGGGAGTTTATTGAAAGCTTTTTTTTTTTTTAATCTACTCATGTATCTGTAAGTACGTTTCTACATAACAAGTCTGTGCATATCTCAGATGCTTTCTTAATTCACGGTCTCTAAAAATATGCATAAGTCAAATCAAATGTCAAATTCTAACACCTGTTACAATCAAACAAGCTTACCAAAAGCTCCCTTGGACATGCTGGTGGCAAGATTTAACCCACTGCTTAGAGTTAATTAAACATTTTAGACAGTTTGATACTTTAGAGGGAAGTACTTCAGATTTCCTTGGGGAGTCAGAGCATTTCCGCGAGTATACTATGAAGGCAAATCCTTGCGGTTTCATTTTCTCTCAGTGCTTCCAAAGACTTTTATTTGGGAAAAATGTCATGAAAAATAATGAGTCCACCCGTTCAAAATTAAGAAAATATGACAAATTCTGGTTCAAGAACATACCCATGACTCTACACTCTTCAGAACAAGACTAAATTTTCTGGAGAGAGTCCATAACCAGAGCTAGTTCCTAAGAAGCATCTAGAGATCATTGGCAATTAGAATGCATTTTTACCGTTCCTAAAATTCATGAGTAAAGCATCTAGGCCTTTGTACTTGTTCCCTACACCTGGAATGTTTTTCTTCCATTCCATACATAGCTTGTTTCCTCATTTCACTCAAGTTTCAGCCCATTACCCTATCCTGCAAGTTCCCCTAATTTGTAATCACCTATTTCCTTGACCAGAAGCCCCATCCCTGAGTCATTTCTTCTTCACTGACATCATGTTCGGGCTTACCACACAATTCTATTTCCACCCATCCCCTTTATTTGCATATTCCAAATAATATCTTCTCCTTAGTTTAATTCCCACTCCCAACAACCTCATATCTATCTAGTATTCCAACCACCTATGGGTAGGTGGGACAAAATCATGGTGGAAGCAACAGAGAAGAGACGTACCTTCTAGGTTTTCATCACAGGAGCTGGTTCTGATAAAAGTCAAGGGATAGATTCCAATTGAGATGTAGGGTTCTATTTCTCTATTAAATTTGGCCTTTGGCATTCTTAGATTTGGCAAGTGAGATTTAATTTTTTCCCAACACATCCTGAAGGTTTATGGTGTGTGATAATTTCTAATTTTCCTAAGGTTTGAATCTGAGTCTTTTAGCAAGTCACTTAGCCAACCACCTAGCGTCCATCCATCAATGAAGTTTTACTGCTCTCCACTAGTAATTATTGACAGAATAAATTTTGCGTTACAATGGTATTTACAAATTTGAGGTATTATAAAGTTCCATGAAATAGCTCATCTATAACTAGAGTCTACTGTGTCTATTGTGGCTCAATTTTGTGCATTAAATTCCTAGTATTGGTATCAGAACTTAAGGGCCGATTAAAAAGAGTTGTGCATTTTAACTGGACTGTGGGAACTCACAGATTGTGAATTAATTGACTGTAATTGCTGCTTCTTGGAAGAGTGAGATTAAGGGTGAGAGGAAGAAGAAAAGATATACTCCACGGTATATCTTTGGTATATACTCCATGGTATATCCTAGGAATGATCATGATGCTCAAATAGGAAAAAAATATATATAATTGAATTTAACTATTACAAGAAGTGTAAATCAAGTGTGTACTGAACTGTGTCAAAAATAGCAGAAAACATTTTCTGGTAGTTTGTGGAAGGGATAGGATTGACTCATAGACTACTGTAAAGATATTAAAGTGAAGTTTGATACAAATAGCACTCCAAAAAAAAAAAATCATTAAAAGGTAATCTGCACCTGTGTCCAGATCTTGGTTCCTAATACTATTCTCCAATAAAAGGAACCAGGGCTCCCTGGAGAAATAACTGATTCTAGGGCTGTAGCAGGGAATATACAAAATGAGCCTGAAGTAAAAGTGCCAAAAAGTAAGTAAGTGCTTTAAAAAAGCACAAAACAAAACAACAACAATAAAAGGATGGGAACGTGTCAAAGGGATACGGACGCTAACATGAAGGAGCTCCCAATGGCTAAAGCTGGAAGAATTTCAGCAACAAACTAAATAACATCATTTTGTACTATAACCCAGAGTGTAAACAAATATCCATGAACCCATACTGATATAAATAAATCACTGAATAAATAAGTAAATTGAGGAGAAAAGACAGATCTCCCATACAAAATAATCCAAATAATTTTTGTAGATACTTCCCTTCAAGGAGGTGGAAATAAAACTCTCTTTAAAGTGTGGGCTGCGCTTATTGACTTGCTTCCAAAACAGTAGAGTATGAAAAGGTGTGGGAAAAAATTAACCTTATACTGGAGAAACCTGACAAACACAACCTCAACCACATGATTAACGTCAACATCATGAGTGATAAATCAGGCTGATAGTATATACCCTTAAAATCTCAAGAACATTTCAACATCTATTCTGAAGTACAACATTGTCAGTGATGGGATAATAATCATATGCCTACAAGGAAGATCAGTTAATATGACTGTTATTCAGATTTATGCACCAACCACTAATGCCAAAAATGAAGAAATTGAAGATTTTTACCAACTTCTGAAATTGATCTAACATCCACTGAAGATGCATTGATTATTACTGGTGATTAGAGTGGGAAAGTTGGAAATAAAGAAGGCTCAGTAGTTAGAAAATACAGCCTTGGTGACAGAAATGACACCAGAGATCTCATGACAGAATTCTGCAAGACCGTCAATTTATTCATTGCAAATGCCTTTTTCAACAACATAAAAGGTGACTATATATGTGGACTTCATCACATGGAATACATAGGAATCAACTTAGTCAGGGGCCAACTGCAGAACAGACCATCAATTGCTCACATGCAAGTTCAAGATGAAGCTGAAGAAAATTAAAACAAGTCCACAAGAGCCAAAATAAGACCTTCAGTGTATCCCGCCTGAATTTAGAGACCATCTCAAGAAAAGATTTGACGCACTGAACACTAATGACTAAAGACCAGACAAGTTATGGGATGACATCAGGACCTCAAACATGAAGAAAGCAAAACGTCATCAAAAAGACAGGAAAGAAAGAAAAGACCATATGGATGTCAGAAGAGACTCTGAAACTTGCTCTTGAATGTTGAGTAGCTCAAGCAAAAAGAAGAAAAGATGAAGTAAAAGAGCTGAACAGAAGATTTTAAAGGATGGCTCAAGAAGACAAAGTAAAGTATTATAATGACATGTGCAAAGACCTAGAGTTAGAAAACCAAAAGGGAAGAACATGCTTGACATCTTTCAAGCTGAAAGAACTGAAGAAAAAAATTCAAGCCTCCAGTTGCAATACTGAAGGATTCTGTGGGTGAAATATTGAACACTGCAGGAAGTATCAAACGATAGAAGGAATACACAGAGTCACTAGACGTTCAACCATTTCAGGAGCTAGCATATGATCGTAAACTGATGGTATTGAAGGAAGAAGTTCAAACTGCACTGAAGGCACTGGCGAAAAACAACGCTGCAGGAATTGATGGAACGCCAGTTGAGATGTTTCCACAAACAGGATGCAGCACGGAAGGTGCTTATTCATCTGTACCAAGATATTTGGAAGACAGCTACCTGGTCAACTGACTAAAAGAGATCTATATTTGTGCCCATTCCAAAGAAGGTGATCCAACAGAATGTGGAAATTATAAAAAAATATCATTAATATCACATACAAGTAAAATTTTGCTGAAGATCATTAAAAAATGGCTGTAGCAATACCTCAACAGAGAACTTGCAGAAATTCAAGCTAGATTTAGAAGAGGAATTGGAGTGAGAGAGCAGAGAATACCAAAAAAATATTTACTTGTGTTTTATGGACTATATGAAGGGTTTCAGCTGTGTGGATCATAACAAATTATGGATAATATTGCAAAGAATGGGAATTCCAGAACACTTAATTGTGCTCATGGGGCACTTGTACAAAGATCAAGAAGTGGCCATTCAAACAGAACAAGGGTATACTGCATGATTTAAAGTTAAGAAAGGTGTGCGTCAGAGTTGTGTCTTTTCACCATACCTATTCAATCAGTATGCTGAGCAAATAATCCAAGAAGCCAGACTATATGAAGAACAGGGCATTAGGACTGCAGGAAGACTCATTAACAACCTGTAATATGCAGATGACCCAACTTTGCTTGCTGAAAGTGAAGAGGACTTGAAACACTTACTGACACAAGCAAAGACTACAGCCTTCAGTATGGATTACACCTCAACAAAAAGAAAACAAAAATCCTCACAACTGGACCACTAAGCAACATCATGATAAACAGAGAAAAGATTGAAGTCATCAAGGATTTCAGTTTACTAGGATCCACAATCAACACCCATGGAAGCAGCAGTCAAGAAATCAAACGAAGTATTGCATTGGGCAAATGCTGCAAAAGACCTCTTTAAATTAGAAAACAAAGATGTCATTTTGAGGACTAAGGTGCGCCTGACCCAAGCCATGGTATTTCAATCACCTCATATGTATTCGAAAGCTGGACAATGAATAAGGAAGACCAAAGAAGAACTGATGCCTTTGAATTATGGTGTTAGCAAAGAAAATTGAATATATCATGAACTGCCAGAAGAACTAACGAATCTGTCTTGGAAGAAGTGTGGTCAGAATGCTCCTTAGAAGCAAGGATGGTGAGACTTCATCTCAAGTACTTTGCACATGTTATCAGGAGAGACCAGTCCTCAGTACATCATGCTCAGTAAATTAGAGGGTCATCGAAAGAGAGGAAGACTCACAGTGACTGCAACAATGGGCTCAAACATAGTAACGATTATGAGGATGGGGCAGAACTGGGCAGTGTTTCATTCTGTTGTACACAGATTCACTATGAGTTGGAACTGACTTGATGACACCTATCAACACCAACAACCCTTAATATGATGTGATGTGAAGGGCACTTCACTTCTGTGGTCTTCCTCCCCAAAAGATATGTTGGTGTTGGTGTTATTAGGTGCTGTCAAGTTGATTTTTGACTCATAGTGACTTCATATAACAGAGTAAAACTGCCCCACAGGGTTTTCTAGGCTGTAATCCTTATGAGAGCTGATCACCAGGTCTTTCTCCCATGAAGCCACCAGGTGGGTTTGAACTTAAAGCCTTTCGGTTAGCAGATGAGCCCTTAACTGTTGTGCCACCAGGGCTCCCCCCAGTCTAATTATGAGAAAAATAACATACAAATCCCAGCTGAGGAACATCCTACAAAATACCTGATCAGTATTCCTCAAAACTGTCAATGTCATCAAAAATACAGAAAGTCCAAGAAACTATTACAACCAAGAGGTGTCTAAGGATACCTGATGAGTAAGTGTGATGCGGTAACCTGGATGAGATCTTACAACAGAAGAAGGACATTAGTGAAACACTAGTGAAATCTGAATCAAGGATGGAGTTCAGTTAATAGTAATGTACCAATGTTGGCTTCTTATTGTGAGAAATGCACCATAGTAATGTAATATATTAACAACAAGAGAAACTAGGTGTGGAGTATACAGAAAGTCTCCATATTATCTTTGCAACTTTTCTGTAATCTAAAACTATTCTAAAATAGAAAGTTTCTTTAAAGTTCATCTGCAAAATTCCAACTGTATAGAAGAATATGTTATGAACCATTAGCGACAACTGCAATTTCTGTCCCTTGGAAACTAAGAGTAATAATAATAATGATAAGAATAACAATAACTTTCATTTAGTGAGCACTTACAATATGCTGGCAACACGGTAAGTGCCACCCATGTTATTCACTCATTTTATCCATGTAGAAATCTTATGAGGTAGGTACAGTTACTATCCCCCTTTTACAGATGAGGAAACTGAAGCATAGAGGCTTACATCACAGATGGGTGGCTGAGCTGCTTAACCTTGCTAATTAAGGAAAGGGCTGTTAAAACAGTGAAAGTGGCACTGCATGGCATTTCACATATTGGATGCCCATATACTCAAATATTAAAGAAATTATTTCACATGGAGGGTGCTGATTACAAGATTATAGTAGGATGAGTTATTCCTGACAGGAAAAAAATAAGGAGAATATAATAAAATTTCTTATCAGAAACTTTGGGTAGATGGCAACTGAGAGAAAGAAGAATACTATACAATTCTGGAATGGGCACATGGTGATACATTCAGTCCCAAGGATTTGAGGAATGGACAGGAGCTGCCCATTTAGTCTCATATATTCGATTGAACTGGGAAAGGGCTTATTTCTGTATTGAGTTCTATTCATTAAGTATGTCCTAACATTCTGCTGAAGGACTTACAGATGAAGGATTCATGTAAACCAGTTTGTACTGATAAACGCCAATTATATGCCAAAGATACAGAAATGGGCACAATAATAGGACTAGCTAGTTGAGAGCGGCACTCCTTTCTGGAGTAGCGATTCCACAGTCAATGTTTTTCTAAAACCTTTTTAGCAAACCTGGAAATCAGGAGAATTACCAGAGTCACTTTGGATCATGTCTGTTCCAGGAATATTCCACTGGGAATAAAATGGAGTCTAGTTGAAGAAAAACCAGAAGAAACGGGAGGCAGAAGATATCGAGTTCTGCAGCACCTGCCCCACTGACCAAATTAATGCTCAGAAAGCTGAACAGGGGAGTACAGACAAAGCAGACCACAAAGTCATCCAGTGCAAACAACACAGGACCTGGCAGGGAACAGCCTGGACCCAGACTGTTCCCTTATTCGCTCTGGTTGGTTAAAGGTTGTCCCTGAAGGCTTCATGAGGAGGACACTGAGCAGGCACCAACCCTTGACGTCCTCTGTCGTTTACTCTAAGTATAAATAGAAACTGGGTCTGGCTCTAACTAGGAAAGACACAGCACTGTAGCTTCAGCACCTAGAGGAATGCCCAACACATACTAGTGCCTTGATAAATATTTGCTGACTGAATAAATAATTCTCTGCAAATCAGTTTTTGTTGATTAAATTCCAAGTTAATTAACACTAATTATATACTAAGTACGTACTATCTGACAAGTCAAGTCAAAATTCTGATTCTCAGAGAAGGGGTGGGAGGAAAGAGGTAAACTGCTCCATTCTTCAAAATATTTTCAAAATAAGGCTTCTTTCTTTCTTTCCTTTTTTATTGTTTAGGTGAAAGTTTGCAGCTCAAGTTAATTTCTCATTCAAAAGTTTATACACATTGTTTTGTGACACTGGTTGCAATCCCCACAATGTAACAGCACACTCCCCCTTTCCACCCTGGGTTCCCTGTGCCCATTCATCCAGTTGCTGTCCCTTTCTGCCTTGTCATCTTGCTTTTGGACAGGAGCTGCTCATTTGGTCTCATATATTTGATTGAACTAAGAAAGGGCTTATTTCTGTACTGAGTTCTATTAATTATGTCCTAACATTCCGAGAATAAACCCAAAAAAACCAAACTCATTGCCATCAAGTTGATTGTGACTCATAGTGACCCTACAGGACAAAGTAGAACTGCCCCATATGGTTTTCAAGGAGCACCTGCTGGATTTGAACTGACAACCTTCTGGTTACCTGCCGTAGCTCTTAACCACTACGCCACCAGGGTTTCCATTCTGAGAATAGCAAATATGTATTCATTGCTCAACATATATTTTTTTCTCAGCAGCTATGTGTCAAACATTGTACCTGGTTCTGGAGATACGGAGGTGAATGACAAAAAGTACTTTCCTTCAGAATACTCACCATCAAGAATAATAACAATAATAAAAATTGCTAACATTTATTAGGCACATATGTGCCTGACACTGTTTTAAGCATGTTATATGTATTCATTAATTTAGTCCTCCCAGCAAACTTCTAAGATAAGACTATTATTATTTCCAATTTCAGGTGATAAACTAAGACTGAGAGAGCTTAAGATACTCACCCAGGGTTATACAGGTAGTAAGTGACAGACCGGAGATTTAAACTCAGAAAAACTGACTCCAGAACACAATGCAATATGAAAAATATCACATACAGACATGTATTATTTATTTTATACACACACACACACACACACACACATACAAACACATATATATAATATAAAATAATTTATATATATAATACCTAGTACTGAGGGAACAGCATGGACAAACATTCCAGAATCTCTGAAACATGGATTCTGGGAAGTAGAAAGAAATGGTATGAAAGAGGTGAACAGGATTAGGTCAGGCAAAATCTCATAAGCTTGGCCAAAAAAAAAAAAAAATTTAAGGATTTTAAATAGGCGTACAACATGAAGAAATTTAAAGTTTAGAAGGGCAGAAACTGAAGGTGTATATACCAGCTAGGAATTTAATGATACAGTGAAATTGCCCCCTCCCCCCAAAAAATGGTATTAGAGTGCAATAATGCAAATGACAGAGAATTTAAATAAAAGGGAAGAGATACGTAAAACGTGCTACCAAGGTCAAATTGACTGTCTTCCATGCAAATTGGATTTTAATTTATTTGGTTATTCAAAAAAGTATTTATTGAGCATTTATTATGCTTTTGTCATGGTTCTAGATAAAGCAACAGGCATGGCAAAGTCTTTGCCTTTATGATACTTTCATTCCAGTGGGAGAAGCATAGAACAAACAGATCTAGGAGCCTTGGTGGCACAGTGGTTAAGAGCTTGGCTGCTAACCAAAAGCTCAGCAGTTCGAATCCACCAGCTGCTCCTTGGAAACCCTGTGGGACAGTTCTACTCTGTCCTATAAGGTCGCTATGAGTCAGAATCAGTTTTTTTTTTTTTTTTTTTTGGTATCACAATATAATAGGTAATAGTAATGCAACAAAGGAAAATAAAGCAGAGCAAGGGATGGTGATGGAGTGAGTGCATGAGATGATGGGAGAGAGAGGAGTGTGGTAGGCAAAGTAGCTCCCTGTAGATTCCAAATCCTAATTGGCAGAATTCATTAATGTGTTGTTACATGACAAAAGGGAGTTAAGGTTACAAATGGAATCAAGGTTTCTACTCAGCTGACCTTAAAATAAGGAGATTATTCTAGATTATTCAAGTGGGCCCAACGCATTTTATAAGGGTCCTTAAAATCAAAAGTGAGAGGAAGAAGAGAGAACCAGAGAGATAGCAACATGAGAAATACTCAACCTGCTGTTGCTGGCTTTGAAGATGAAAGAAGAGGGCCACAAGCCAAAGAGAGCAGGTGGCCTCTAGACTCTGGAAAAGGCAAAGAAACAGATTTTTCCTTAGAGCCTCCAGAAAGGAACACAAACTTGTTGGCACCTTGATCTTAGCCCAGTGAGACCTATCACACTTTGGGCCTCCAGAACTGCAAGATAATAAATTTGTGTTGTTTCAGCCACTAAGTTAGTGAAAATTTGTTACAGCAGCAAAATGGAAAACTAATACGGGGGAGAGAGCTTTGTCACCAGACGGTCACTTGAATGATGAGCAGTGATGCCATTTCTCAAGGTGGAGGATATAAAAGCGAGAGTAGTTTTCTTGTTTGTTAATAAGGGTGGGTATTCAGGAAAAAATAATGAGTTCAATTTTGAAATTCTTAAGCGTGAGGTCTTGAAAGGATAGCCAGATAGAAATGTTTGGAATACAGCTGGATCAATAGTTAGAAAAACATAGGAGAGTAGTGTTGGGAGTTTTTCCTTGTTTTAAACAACTTGATAATGAACCACATGCAAATGGGTAATGGACCAGATCGCCCTGGGAGGGACTGTAGTCGCATGAAAAGTCAAGAATTTCTAGGGCAGAAACCTTGAGGATACTGATATTAAAGAGAAGCTGGGTAAACTGCGACCTGCAGAGGAGACTGTATCTCAGTCTAGATATCTAACTCCACCGCAGATCTGGCTCCTGAGTCCAGATCCACATTTGCAAGTTTATGGGATATCTCCAGTTGGATGTCACATAAGCCCTTCAAATTTGGTGTGTTCAAAATGAAATTAATCTTCTCTCACAAACCTGATCTTCCTACTAGGGCCCTAGGCTTAACTAAGGATACCTCCAGGAACTCAGTCATCGAAGACAGAAAGCCAGGGATTAAGAATGACTCTTCCTTTCTCTCACCATTCTCTACATAAAATCCTTTATCATATTCTGATCAAGTGTACCTCCTATGCTTTTGAAACTACTCTACAGATAAACAAAATGTGGTACAGATATACAATGGAATATTACTGAAACATAAAGAGAAATGAAGTCTTAATACAAACTACAATGTGGATGAACCTTGAAAACATTATGCTGAGTGAAATAATCAGTCACAAAAGGAAAAATATTGTACGATTCCACTTATATGAAATATTTAGAATCAGCAAGTGTATATACCCCACGAGACTGTCACACATCTTATTTGCATTATTAGCAAGCTGTCCAATCCTCTTAGTGGGCCACAAGCACCTTATCTGCATAGATCCACCCAGTCATTTGATGGGAGTTACAAGACTGTGGTGAGAAAGCACATATAAAAGCGATCCATCACAGTGTACATAAACATTTACCTGAATAATAAAGAAAATTCCTCCACTTCTCCCCATCCCCACTGCCATTTCCCTAGTCCAGGTCACTGTTATCTGCCAGCACAAATACAGCATAGCCACATGCATTCTTGTCCCTTTCGTACTCCATTCTTTACAGTGTTTCCAGCATGCCATTTTAAATGCAAAGTTACTCATGCCATTGCCCTGCTAAAAAACCCCCAAGGGTTCCCTATATCTTCAGGATTAAATTTAAATCCTTTACCACGGCACAGCAATGCCCTGCATGATCTGACTCTTGACCAGACCTTGGTCTCTATTTCTCTCCTAAATCCCATGAATAATTTGTCTTTTCCCAAGTATGCCATCTGTTCTTTCATGTATCCCCCATCCTTTGCACACACTGCTCCTCTGTCTTTAAAAAATCCCACCTTCTCCCCCTGGATAACATCCTGATGTTTCATGCCTCAGATTGCGTATCACCTCCTTCAGAAATCTTTCCCGGATATACCCAAAGTTTACTTAGGAGGTCCTCCAATGTGATCCTTTGAGCAGAAAAGAGATTTTTTGGAAGAATTTGGGGTAGGTCAGAGAATTGACATAAAGACTGAAAACAAACAAAAAAAAGGCTTGTAAAAAGAAAGCAAGGGAACTCTGGTGTCTGGTAGCAGAAACTCCTGACACTGTTATCAAGTTGCCACTACTGGAACGAATTCACACCAAGCTTATTTTGCACCTTTGTGTCACTTCTCTCTTGACCCAAAGTCCTAGGATAAAATGAGACTGGCCTAGCGTGAGCCACATGATCATCACTTGGCAATAAGAAGGCACATTGACTTACATTCTCATCATCACCACGCACATGGCGAGAAGGTGATTCCTGTAAGTGAAATCAGGGTGTCGCTGCCAAAGAAGGGAGATTTGGTGCTGACAGTCCAAAACAACAATGCATATCCACTACAGCCTTGAACCAAGTGTGGGAGTTGCTGGATTTCTGGTGTCAGATGCACACTTTTTTTCCCTAAAAAGTGATAAAATATTGGAGAAAATCAGAGTGGCCATTGAGCTGTCTTGTTTTCAATCAAGGAAAGTTAGTATTTCATTACAAAACTACCCTAATAACTCAGTTATCCATTAAAGTGTGCTGCAGGCTAAAATCAGGGCCATTTCTTTTGTCATCTGAAACATAGATTGAAAGCTCAGAAAGGCATTTTTTGCCAAAAGAAGTGATATTACCTTCCAGAGCTATATCATAGATGAGGAAATGTCTAGATTAGATTAATATCTTACTTGTTGTACTCCTCCTGCTCAAGAAATAAATAAAGGGATAAATTCCATTTTTTAATGAAAAACCTCTGTGTGGCTCAAATGGTTAAACACTTGGCTACTGACCAAAGGGCTGGCAATTCGAATCCACCCAGAGTTGCTTGGAAGAAAGGCCTGGTGATCTACTTCCAAAAGATCATCGCCATTGAAAACCCTATCGAGCACAGGTTTACTCTGAAACACATGGAGTTAGCATGAGTCAGAGTCAACTCAATGGCAGCTGTTTTTTTTAAGGAGTAATAAGCATCTTTCTGTTACCTCTTGGTTTTCTCAGGAACTCACACTGTTCACATGGCACAGTCCAATGTAGCACAAATGTACTTTCAATTTCAGAATACATCAGCCAGGCACGCACAAGTACATTTAAATTCCCTCTCAGCTCCTGTCCCTTCACTCTCCACATGTCAGAGTCATTTGGATTTAATTTTTAATTGGGACATTAGTTCCTCCATTTGCAAAAGGGACACAGAATTAAAAGTTACACTTCGGTTCAAAAGCTGACTATAGAATATGTCCATCCTGAAGTATAGCAGTCACAGGTAAGTCCTCTCCGTGGACTTGAAAGAAGTTTTAGTGGTAGACACACTCCTCGGTGCGGTGTCAAAAGTTTTATATATAAATCTCAGGATGCAGAACATCTGTATCTTCTCCAAATAAGATCCTGGGTGTTTGGAAACCACATGGATTCTTAAATGTGCTCACTCTTCTGCCACCAAGTTCACTGGCATTCTTTTTTACTCCTATCTATTGATTGATATTACCAGAAACATAAGTGGATACTGTGGAATATTCCACTAACAGAAACAGATGCTTAATAAAAATAAAAGTGGCAGCGTCTTACAGCGGAAAAACTACTAGACAAAGAAAATGTTCTTATCTTGGTTTCCCTATTAACTGGCAATGTTACTTTGGGCAAAATTCTTAACTTCTCTGCATTTCCAGTTTCTCTAATGTGGATAGTAGATTAGTTGTGAGAGCCCAATAATATCATTTACATAAAAGCAACTTGGAAAAGAAAAAAATCAACTACTGTAACCAGAATCAGGATAAGTGCTTTGACAAGCTCACTATTTTACTCCAAAATTACAATTTCCCTTCATAATAATGCTACTTTCAGATTCAAAAACAGGAGAAGAGCTCCATTCCTTTCCACTGTTGTATCAGGCAGCAGCTTTCCAATTTTGCCAAACAAGTTACTCTTCCTGGTTGGTGCAGACCACCTACTGATGAATGACTTTTTGGTCAGTGGATATTTTGGTCACTATTTTCCCCAAAGACAGAAAAGTTAACATTTTGAAATGATTTCTGAAGTAGATACAACTTATATCAGATTTCATATCTATTATTGGATAGCTCTCAAAACACAAACTCTTTAAAGAAAATTGAACATTAATAAGAGCTGAGTTAAATAAGTATATGTGTAGACTCTTCATGGGTATATGTTATGTTGAATCTAAAAATTATTTTTAATAGATTCTGGAAGCACTTTTTGAAGTTCAATAAATGCTTCAGAAATCAGTTAGAAGTCCACAAATGATAATAGTATTTAGCTCATTTCAATGGAAATGGTCTCATTAACATGCCAGCTGCTAAAAATGTATGAGCCCAGCCATGTCCTCCTGCCTGCCTCAAGGAAAGAAACCCTACTTGCACAGTTTTGCTTTAAAAAATAATCCTTGTTTAAATTGTTAACAGTTGCTCTAGTGGTGGCCCATGGCAAAAAATTCAATGCCGTCTTCCTCCCTCCAGTATGAGCATTTCCAAACCCTTCAGCTAGCCTGTATACTGTAAATGCAAAACAACCTCTCTGACTGCATTTGAAACCATTTTAAATAGCTTTAGCAATAGACAACCTCTTCAGTGCATCACGCCGTTTCAAATCTAAACCTCAGAATGCAGAATACCTGTGCCCTCTGCAAAAGTAAGTATCTTAAAAGTCTCAAAAAGTAATTATCAATATCAGTAATAACATCAGTATAGATATCCAGTGAAAGAATCACATAGCATTAACTAAGCAACTCTTTTCAGTTATCTGGGCTATGAAAATAAAATAAAACTAGTTTTTAAAATATTTTTCTTCCTACAGGTACAGGGTTAGCTTTAAAATGGGTGGCTTAAGAAAAGGGTTTCATTTCTATCTGTGGTGACTTGAAATAGTAGGATGTTTAGCAAAACATCATAAAGAATCTGCCTTGTATTAAAGCAATTTCAGCAAATCAAGCTTATACCAGAATTACAATTCATGGGACTTTTTTTTTTTTTTTAAATTACAGCCAAATAGAACATCGCAGCTTGCACTGTTACCAGTTAAATTTTAAGTCTTTAGAATTTTTCACTCAGCACCTGCATTTATTGTTTATTTTGAAATATTAGCTAAACTCACATTCCAGAAATTTAGGGAGAGTTGAACAAAGTAAAAGAAAGAATGTTTTAAATTATAATTTAAGATTAAAATACCAAGAAATTTATTTCCATTCCCCAATTTTACTAACTAATAAATGCCACTGGTTAACATTTCAAAATATAAAACTGCTATTGCTTTTTCTTTGAAAAACCTACTATAAGTACATCTGAAAGCTTCTTGACAAGCTCTCTAAAAGCAATTAGTGGATTTTTTCTTAGAATAGGAAATTTTACAGACAGGTTTCAAGGTTCTCGCTCTTGTCTTCTTTCTAATGTTTCAAATCCAAGTGGCAAGTGGCCAGATTTCATAGAGCTATTCAACCCAAAAACGCGAATCCCTTGTCATCTAGAAACCATCACTGCCACTTGTACTCTTGGAAACAAGGAATGAAATGAAAGGGAAAGAGGAAACCTAGCAGAAAATCTTTGTGACCTTGGACTAGGCAAAGATTTCTTAGGTATTGCACCAAAAGCAAGATCCATGAAAGAAAAATAGATTTTTTTTAAAAAAACACTATTAATAGAGTGCAGGCCTGGTGGTGCAGTGGTAAAGAGCTCGGCTCCTAACCAAAAGGTCAGCAGTTTGAATCCACCAGCCACTCCTTGGAAACCCTAAAGGGCAGCTTTACTCTATCCTACAGAATTGCCATGAATCGGAATCAACTCGACAGCAATGGGTTTTTTGGTTTTATTAATAGAGTGAAAGAACAAGCCATAGACTCGGAAAAATATTTGCAAGCCACATATTTGATAAAGGACTTTTTTAAAGAATGCATAAATAATCTCAAAACCCAACAATAAGAAAAAAATTTAATAGGCAAAAAATTTGACACTTCCTAAAGAAAACATGTAGACTAGAAATAAGTAGATGAAAAGATGTCCAACATTATTAGCTGTCTTAGTTACCCAGCGTTCCCCTTACACAAATACCACAAGTGAGCGGCTTTAGAGAACAGACATTTATTTTCTCATAGTTCAAGAGTCTAGAAGTCTGATTTCAGAATGTGGCACTAGGGGGAGGTTCTTCCTTGTCTATTTCAGGTTCTAATAACTGCCAGCAATCCTTGTAGTTGCACTTGTCTCCATGACCTGTCTTCCTCTTCCCCTTGTGTGTATTTCTGTGTCCATTCTGCTCTTTTTTATAACTCCGAAGTAATTAAGTATAGCCTAATTAACATAATAAAGAAAACTCTATTTCCAAACAGTATCATACTTACAGGTATAAAACCCAAACGAAACCCATTGCTGTCAACTCTATTCCAACTCTTAGTGACCCTAAAGGACAGAGTAGAACTGTCCCATAGGGTTTCCAAGTAGTGGCTGGCAGATTCAAACTGCTAACCTTTTGATTAGCAGCCGATCTCTTAACCACTGCAGCACCACCAGAGCTCCATTTACAAGTACAGAGGCCAGGATTTGAGTACATATTTTGAGGGGACACAATTCAACCCATAGCATTAGCCTTTAAGGAAATGCAAATTAAAAACTATAATAAGATACCACTACACACTTATGGGAATGAGTAAAAATAAAAAGACTCACTATACCAAATGTCAGTGAGGGTGTGGAGGAACTGAAACCCTCATACACTGCTAATGGAAATGTAAAAATGGTACAACTATTTCAGAAACGTTTTGGCAGTTTCTTTAAAAAGTTAAGTGCACACCTACTATATGATCCAGTCTTTCTACTGCTAGATATTTACCCAAGAAAAATGAAAGCATACGTTCACATAAAGATTTGAACATGTCATAGCAGCCTTATTTGTAATAGCCCCAACACTGAAAACAACCCAAATATCCATCAACAGGTGAACGGATTTAAAAAAAGAAAAAAAAGAAAAGAAATGGTGGAATGTGATTGTTGCTGTTAGGTGCTGTCAAGTTAGTTCCAACTCGTAATGACCCTATGTACAACAGAACAAAACACCGCCCAGTCCTAGGTCATCTTCACAATAGTTGCTATGTTTAAGTCCACTGTTGCAGCCACTGTCAATTCATCTCACTGAGGATCTTCCTCTCTTTCAATGACCCTGTACTTTGCCTAGCATGATGTTCTTCTCCGGGAACTGAGTTCCCTCCCGATAACATGTCCAAAATACTTGAGACAAAGTCTTGTCATCCTCACTTCTAAGGAGCATCCTGACTGTACTTCTTCCAAGACAGACTTGTTTAGTCTTCTGGCAGTCCATGGTATATTCAATATTCTTTGCCAACCCCACAATTCAGAGGCATCAATTCTTCTTCTGTCTTCTTTAGTCATTGGCCAGCTTTCTCATACCTATGAGGTGACTGAAAATACCATGGCTTGGGTCAGGCGCATCTTAGTCCTCAAAATGACATCTTTGCTTTTTAACACTTTAAAGAGGTCTTCTGCAGCAGATTTGCACAATGCAATACGCCGTTTGCTTTCTTGACTGCTGCATCCACGGGCGTTAATTGTAGATCCAAGTAAAATGAAATCCTTGACAATTTCAATATTTTCTCCATTTATCATGATGTTGCTCATTAGTCCAAATTTTTGTTTTCTTTATGCTGAGGTGTAATCCATAGTGAAGGCTGTAGTCTTTGATATTTATCAGTGTGTGCTTCAAGTCCTCTTTGCTTTCAGCAAGTAAGATTGTGTCATCTGCATATCATAGGTTGTTAATGAGTTTTCCTCCAATCCTAATGCCCTGTTCTTCTTCATATAGTCCAGCTTCTCAGATTATTTGCTCAGCATACAGACTGAATAAGTGTGGTGAAAAGATACAGCCCTGATGCATAACTTTCCTGATTTTAAACCACACAGTATCCCCTTGTCTGTTCAAATGGCTGCCTCTTGGTCTATGTACAGGTTCCACATGAGCACAATTAAGTGTTCTGGAATTCCCATTCTTAGGAATGTTATCCATAATTTGTTATGATCCACATAGTCAAATGCCTTTCCATAGTCAATAAAACACAGGAAAACATTTTTCTGGTATTCTCTGCTTTAAGCCAAGATATATCTGACATCAGCAATGACATCCCTCGTTCCACGTCCTCTTCTGAATCTGGCTTGAATTTCTGGCAGTTTCCTGTCAAGGTACTGCTGCGACCATTTTTTAATTATCTTCAGCAAAATTTTATTTGCATGTGATAACAATGATATGATTTCAGTAATTTCTGCATTCTGTTGGATCACCTTTCTTTGGAATGGGCACAAATATTGATCTCTTCCAGACGATAGGCCAGACGAATGAGTGCTTCCAGCGTTGAATCTTTTTGTTGAAACATCTCAATTCATATTGCATCAATTCCTGAAGACTTGTTTTTAACAAACGCCATCAGTGCAGCTTGGACTTCTTCCTTCAATACCATACAAAGGAATACTACATTTTAATTAAAAAAAAAATGAACGAACTAATGACACGTGACAACATGGATGAATCTCAAGATAATTATAAGTGAAGAGAACCGGATAGAATATATATAAAATTCTAGTAAATGCAAACTAATCTATATTAACAGATAGTAGTAAATCATTGGAGGTGGAGAAAGATAGGGAGGGACAGAAGGGAAGGGGCACAAGAAAACTTGTGGCAGTGATGCATATGTTAATCATCTTAATTGTAGTGATGGTTTCATATTCATTTTATATATATACATATATATATATATACACACACACACATACATACATGTCATGGATTGAATTGCGTCCCCCAAAAGTATCTGTCAGCTTGGCTGGGTCATGATTCCCAGTATTGTATGATTGTGTAATCTGATGTGATTTCCTTATGTGTTGTAAACTCTATCACTATGATGAGGTTATACTGATGAGGTTTACAAGGTTAGATAGTGTCTTAATCCAATCTCTTTTGAGATATAAAAGAGAAAAGCGAGCAGAGACACAAGGGAACCTCACACCACCAAGAAAGCAGTGCCAGGAGCAGAGCACGTCCTTTGGACCTGAGGTTCCTGCGCTGAGATGCTTCCAGACCAAGAAAAGACTGATGCATCGAAAGGACTTTCCTCTAGAGCTGAGAGAGAGAGAAAGCCTTCTCCTGAAGCTGATGCCCTGAATTTGGACTTATAGCCTACTGGACTGTGAGAGAATAAACTTCTCTTTGTTAAAGCCATCCACTTGTGGTATTTGTTACAGCAGCACTAGATGACTAAGACAATTACACACTTTATATACGTATAGTTTAATGTGTATCACTTATAGCTCAGTAAAGCTGTTTAAATAAAGTAGAAAGAAAAACATGCTCCAGAGACAATATTAGGATACCATATTTAAAAACAAAAACAAAAACAAAAAAAACCCTGTTTCATCAAGGATATGATATAGGGGGAAATAAACAAAATTTTCTACCCTTGGCACAAACTGATCTTCCTTTCCTTCCCTATTTGCAAATGTACGGACTATTAATTATTAAAGTCAGCAGTCTTCATGGATAATATACTAATACATGCAAAAAGCAGCCGAACAATTGGCCTCTCTGCCTACTTGCCCAGGAGAATAACAATCAATGTGATTAGTAGCAAAGCATGAAGATTTGATTTACAATGTTTCCCTCCTCTGGGAGGGTGGGCTGGTTAAACATGCTTATACACTGCAAAATGCTTATTTGCCTGGCTTCACTAAGGGCCAAGTGCAAGGCCCTTTTTCTTTTCTTCCCCTCTGACTTCTGCATCAGTAGTGATTCCTTGTCTTGCAGACTGGGTGGCCTTGTCCATGGAGCAGATGGCGTTCTTCCCTCCTCTCTAGTTAGATGTGATACTCACTAATAAAATAAACATTTCTTCCTTGCTGAGTATTCTTGTTCACGTGTTCAGTTGGCGTTACACCTGCTTCAAGATGTTCTAGCAACATAGGTGCCAAGTCATAATGATTTTACTCAGAGAGCCTACAAGTCTTCAGGCTACAGTTTAATTCTTCTCCCTGCCCCATCCCTATAATAATAATAATAGAATTTTTATTATTTTTAATATTTTTTATTACTTTAGAATTTTTCAGCAGTAAATTGTTGACGCTCTCAGATGAGTTCAGTTTATGATATTTTATAAAGACATCAGTTTTGACATCCTCAATTCATAGTGAAGCCAGCTCTTTCCCCTCTATGTTTTTCCCCTAAGGAAGGTGCAAATGACCTTAATTAAAAGGAAGGGACCGTCTGCCAATTGAAATTGCCTGATGTGCCCTGTGTAGCTGCCCAACATAGCTGGTTGGCCACAAGAACCCAATTTTCATCCTGGCATTTGGCTTCAGCCAGAACACATACCACATGAGAAGCAGCAGAAGAAAGCCAAGATGTCTGCAGTGCATCTAGCTCTTTTCCTGGCACAAGTACCAGTCAGTGTTGTCCATGTAGAAAATTGCCCACACAACAAATAGGCAGTTCATATGACCCTTGACAGACAAGTAGAAGTGTTTGTACTGACAATTGTCGTAGAGCTGAATTTTGCCAATTATACTGTGATTAATTCTCTGCACTGGCAGAGAAAAGGCAGTTCTGCCTGAACCCTTGGCTTTAGGTTGAAACTCAGCCTACTGGGGGTTGGCCATCAAGATCCAGTCAATAAACAGTGAACCCATAGGTTTCCAATACCTTTAAACCAGCCCCACAATACATTGAAATGGGAGGGGAGCATCAAAGCAGTGCCCTATTCTTCCTAAAATACCACCCCTGGGGAGTTTTGGGTTGCCCTTTTGTAGTCTTCAGCCCTTTGAAAGGTTTAGAATACATAACCAACCCAGGCTCCCAGCATCCTCTGGGTTTTCAATGTGGAAACATACTTCAAGGACCACAATGCTGATAATCAGCCAATTTCCCGAGATTCCTACCAACCAAGGGATTTGAATGCAACTGATTTGTTGTCAGAAATATCATGAATATAGTGCAACTCAACAAATGGTCTTTGGCTTCCTGTACTTCTTCCCTTCCCAGTGCCGACAGTGTGAGTTTTCTGAAAGCCTCTCTTCAGCCTGACGGTAAAAATAAGACATATACTGCAAAGGACTCAGAAACTTCCCAGACAAATTTAACATGCCTCCAACCTAAACTCTAGATACAAGGTCACATTTTAATATTTTAAAAAAACTGTCCAGTTCACATTTACTTAAATTACTGCTGATCTTCCGACTAAATTGAAATGTTGGCTATTTGGTTAGTTTTCATCTCCTGTGATTTTTAAAAACACCTGCCAAAGTGAAGGTTGCCAAATACTTTTTTTTTTAAATATTTGGTAGATCTGCTGAGAAAGCTCCAATTAGTACGCTTTACTATCTTTGATGTGCAAAATCAAAACTTTGCATTTTATCCAACGTGTTAAGGAACTGAGAATGTTCCTTGCTGACAGGAAAAGGGGATTAAGATTTGAAAGTGAAAAACAAGCACAAGTTTATGCGTCACAGAGTACATGCATCCAAGCAGCTCACACAGGGTACTGAAGACATATAGATAGTCACTTTCCTTCTTATCTGGGCATTTCCTGTAATGTAAAAATACCTGCTTAGTTAGTCAGAAACTTCAGATTGGCATAATCTGAGCGTCCATTCTGACTGTTTGTGGCAGGAGGAGCGGGAAGCTGAGAGCTAGGCAGGCTGTCAGCTGCATGTGCAACACAGGTGCCTCTGCTATTTGATTTTTAAATACATTAATATCACCCTAGATTATAAACTGTTATTGGGAGTAAATTAGTCGCGTTTATTTTCTACCACAGAAATGTCTATAAACAGACACTTCAGTGAATGCATTGGCATGGGCTAGCTCATGAAAGCGGGAAAAAAGCAGTAAACCTCCCTCAGAAACAGGGAACAGAACTAGATGAAAACATAAGTTGATTCCCTGCAGCATTATTACTCTTTGAGCCACGCAGGCCTTCATTGCATGACTTCATCACAACATAAGAAAGTAAGAATCACAGCTGGTAATCACAGTTGCCATGAATTGAACAACTACTATGTACTAGATACTGTACTGGCATTTCCTATTCAAAAAAAAAAACCTTAAAAACCCAGTTGCCATTGAGTCTAGTGTGACTCATGGTGACCCATGTGTGTCAGAGTGGAACTGTGCTCCATATGGTTTTCGATGACTGATTTTTTGGAAGTAGATTGCCAGGCCTTTCTTCCAAGGTACCTTTGGGTAGACTCGAACCTCCAACCTTTTGGTTAGCAGCTGAGTGTATCATCCATTTGCACTACCCAGGGACTCCATAAGTAACATAATCCTCACTATATAATCCTCCCTACAAGGTTTATTTTCATAAACCTTGAAAATAAGGATTATCCCCATTTTACACACAAGGAATCAGAGATTCAGAGAGAGTACATTATTTACCTAGAGACACACAGTATTAAGTGGCAGAGCTTCAAACACAAGACTGCCCACCCCCCAAGTCAGTTTTTATTCTACCAGATTTTATGCTATTCCCTCTAGAAAAGTGATAAGGGCTGTCAAGCTTTCCCTGAGAGTCACCTCATTCCCTCCATTCCTGCACCTCTTGTTTATGAAGAGATAAGCCCTTTTCCAGTGCTAGGTCTGAATTCTACTTATTTCTAATACGGTTATGTTTGCTAATATTTTAATATGAAAAAAACCAGGAATGGCTAATCTAAATGTGCCTTTGTTTCTTACCAGAAAAATTAACTGGCTCTAGAATTGAGGACAACACAGTCTGGAAGAGCCCAGGAAAGAGTTGGGAAAGAAGCAGAGATAAATGAAGATAAGGGGGCTTACTTGAGAAGTTATTAGTATGACTGAGGAAACACTTCTCAGTAACCCAAAAGTTAATTTAACCAAATGAAGAGGGTAAGAATACAGATTTCTCAGTACGTCAGACAAAAGAGCTACATTTGGGGCAGGAAGAGATGTTCAGAGTTATAGATTTCCATAGAAATCAGTAAAGACTCTTATAAGCTGGATTCTATACCTATTCTATTTGCCTATTGTTTACAAACCAAACAATTTTAGGTAATATAGTAACATAATTTTTATTATACTCAAACGTGTTGTTTCTCAAACTTGAGTAATTTACTCATCTTTTTCAAAGGAAAATAATAATTTTAATCTTACTTAAAGATAAACTCCTTATGCTTAGAGAAATTAAGTAACATGAATAACAAAATAAATTTAGGCATTAAATAAAAAGTATATAACCCAACTGAATTATCAAGCTAACTTAATGTGATAGATGATACTATTTTACTGAAACCAAATTGTAGGTGTTGTAAATAGTAGAAGAGATACGTTCAGATTTAGTTGTATGTTTAAACTATATCTGTATGTTGAATTCAGTAATATTTATGCAGAATTTTTTTTTAACTTAAACATGAAGTACACAACAGAATTAATAAAATTCAAGCATTTTTTTCACTAGTTCAGGATAAGCAGATCTCACACTTAATCAAAACAACAACAATCTTCACTTGCCAATGTAAATGAGGTACAAGCAAATGTCTTCTCTAGTTTAACTGAAGATAAGATCAGTATTATGGGCGCAAATTGATTAGTTTGTTAACAGAGATCAAATATACTAGTTGTTTAAACTTCTTTATATTTTATTTCTTTTAATATTCTCATCTAAAAAAGAAGTCTAGAAATAGGCAGACTAGGACTGGAACAGGGACGTCATGATGTTATCAAGAATCCAGGCCCTTATACTTTTGCTTCATCATCCTAAAACATGTCCTCCATTTTTAAAGTCACCTCATTGTCCATGGAGCTCATGCTAGAGTTCTCATCATTATATTCACACTGAAGGCAAAAAAGCGAGCAAACGCAAAAGGACAAAAAGAATTCCTCTCCACTGAGTTGGTCTCCTTTAAGCAGTCTTTCCGTAAGTTCAACATAATTTTCCAATTACATTTTATTTGCCAAAACTTAGTCATATGGCCATACCTAGTTGTAAAAGAAGGGAAGAAATTCAGGTTGGTTGACTGGTTGGTTGGCTGGCTGGCTGGCTGGCTAGTTGGGTTTTGTTTTCCCCCAGGTGGCAATGTGCCCAGATTTTTTATTAAGGTGAAAGAGGAAAATGGACATTGCAGTAGCAACTATCAATCTCTACCACGTTATATTTTTCAAGTTTGTATTTTAAAAATCTAATATAATTCTTAATATATCAGAAACAATTTACTGCTAATAAACTATTGCCATTTGGTACATACAAAGATGATATCCACTGGGTATACCCACTTACACTGAGAAAATGGTAATCTTTCTGCAGTGAGGTTCTTTTGAGTTCTACTTAACTAAACTCTTACATGCTAAGTGGTGATTTAATTCTACCCTTATTTTTCTCTTCTAAAATTCTAGCAAAGCCTTTGTTACAGCAGACAGTGACACCCTTCAATTTCTAATATAACCTCCCAGCAACCTTGAGAGATCAGAATTCTCTCTTTTTTTTTAATAAAGGAAGAATCTGAGGTTCAGGGTTATTAGATGACTCATCTGAGGTCATGCAGCTAAACCCAGGGCTGGACCCCACTGCAGATGCTACACCTTCACAGTCTCCTTATGATGTTCCAGACGTCTGTGCAGAGCTACTCTGCTACAAAGTCACTCCCCTGGAGCGACCTAGTGATCTGTTTAAGACACTCTACAGCCATGCAACTCTGTACAGCTTTCCTTGTTGCTTAAAGGAATGAATGTGTTTTCCATGGCACCCCAATTTCAAGGTATCACATGGGTACTAGGTAGAGTAATTATTACACTACTAGTTACTATGATGGAGGCATATTTTTTTACTCTTCCTTAGTACTGTTAATGATAAGCACATAAGTTTTAGCCATTATTATAGAAAAATGATGTACTGTGATTAAGAGTATTAATTCTGGATCCACACCACTTGGTTTTTTATCTTAGTTCCAAAACTTATTGGCTGTGTGGCTTCATCAAGTTAATCAATCTCTCTGTGTCTCAGTGTCCTCATCTATGAAGTGCAGATAATGTAATACCTATACTACAGGGTTATTCGAGGAAAAATGAGTTAATATATAGCATTTAGAATAGTGCCCAACATGTAGTAATGCGATAGTGTTGCTACCATTATTATTAGGAGTAGTTGTAATAGTATTAATATTATTATTATAGACACTCTATAGAGGCAGCATAAGGGGGAAAGGGAAATGCTCTAATGTGAGTGTCCTAAAGAAGGAAGCAATTCAGAAGAACATACAAAATAGAAATGCATTGGACAATCATGGAGACTCTAAATCTTATAAATAAGATTTCAGATCCATAACTTACTTTGGATAAAAATTTGTACTCAGGTAGAAGCAGGAAAAGGGAAATTTAGTCCCTTTCTATTCAGCCGTTGTGTATCTTAACAAAATAATTCATCTCTATTTTACTTCCAGCCTCACACTATAAACGACAACAACTAGCTGCAATAAAGGAAGTAGAGAATAAACCCTCAGGTTTTGGTTGGTGAGGGGAAAACACTCATTCATCTGGGACATGCGGGAATTATTAATGCAAAGCAACAATGGCAACCAAAGAGTGAACAGCAGGCCGGAGCTACGTGAACCAGGGACAGAGGCCTAACCATATTTGGCCTTAAGTGGGATTTCGCTCCTAGGGCTTTTGCTACCTCTGATTGGCCCTCTGTTACCCTTCTGCATTTGTATTTCTCTTACCTCCCCTGATTTACTTGGCAGTTCTTATTTCAATTTGATGTCAGATGTATCATGCATACAACGTTCCATGAAGAAATAATAAATTATATAAAGAAGTTTAGAACGGAGCCCCCTTCTCTGCATGGAGACATTAAAGGATGGTCCTAGTCTTCATTTTATAGCACAAAGTACAATATTAATGGAGAAATAATTATTAAAAGAAAAAATGTATTTCTGGGGATACTTTAAAAGTATTTTCTTCCCTCTATTTGTACACAGGTGAACTCAGGTATGAGGCTTCTGTGGAAGGCGTCACTGAGTTCATTTCCTGCCTTCCTCCAAAGGAAAAAAAAAAGAGCGATCTAAAAAAAAAAAAAAAAAAAAAGCCTTTGGAACTTAAGACAAGAAATTACAGAGAAAATGAAATAAGTTATGCATGAGAAAGCTTAGCACAGTTTGACTTATCCGGTAAAATGTTAAGTAAGACTGGTATATATAGGACCGATACCTGTAAAACTTGCCTTGAAACTTGTTCTTCATGTGGTTAAACTGATATTTCCCACACGATTAGGAAGGAAAACTTCAATTTCCTTTGCTCTTCTCTGTGTGTGTTATTTCTCAAACCCACCACATGTGACATGCAAACAGACAGATGTGATTCCTTGCACAAGTAAATGATAGGGTTGAACAAAGAATTCTGCCTTTCACCTTAAAAATGTATGTGTTAGTAAAATGAGCCATGGGCTTAATCAGGCAGGAAAAGACCCAGACAGTACATCTTGGAAGGAGAAATAAAATTAAGTACGCCAGAAAAGACAAAAACCAGCTGCTGTCACGTCGATTCTGACTCACAGCGACCCCCGTGTGTCACAGTAGAACTGTGCTCCACAGAATTTCCAGTGGCTGATTTCGCAGAAGTAGATCGCCAGGTGTTTCTTACAAGGCACCTCTGAGTGGACTCAAACCAACAACCTTTGGTTAGCAGGTGAGCTCATTATCTCTTTGTGTCACCCACTAAAACCGAAAACCCATTGCGGTCAAGTCGATTCTGGCAGTTCGGGTAGAATTGCCTCATACGGTGTCCAAGCAGCACCTGGTGGATTCGAACTGCAGACCTTTTGGTTAGCAGCCGAACTGTTAACCACTATGCCACCAGGGTTTCCTGTGTCACCCCGGGACTCCAAAAATTGGGTATCAAGCACCATAATACTTCAGGTCTCAAGACCTTATGCTAAGGCTGCACAAGGGAATCTCTGTACTTCTCTCTCCCTGAGGATCGACCCTCCACAGCCTCCTGAGCTTGGCTTACGGGTGGACATGAGGGACCACATGGCATCCTGGCGTGGTTAATGCAATTATCCGAACTCTTGCACCTCACAGCCTCCTTCTTGTTGCAGTCTGACCATTTCATAGCACAGTAGCACCTCCACTAGAGGGCAGGAGAGGGCATGAAGAACCAGTAGAACTCAATCAACTGAGTTCATGAAGTTTTGATAGTGAAAGATAAAAATCAGAAAAGAATTTCTTTTGTCCACAGAACCTGTGGCCTCATTAACATACACAATAAAGAATGGACCCTACTTGAGGTCCAAAGTCATTTTTAAAAAGATTAAGAATTCTAATTCCTTCACTCAAGCTTTTCCTAGCAGTTACTTTATTTGGTAAATCCATTCTTTCTCCTGGACTCTAAACAATCATGTACCTGTGCAAGACTGCTTACATTTTACGTCAAAATGTTGATTAAATTTATTGTAAAACCTGTCCAGTGGAGGAAAACAGGGATGAAGTAAAAATCAGGATCCACAAATGATTTTTATACTTTTTCATAAACAAATTCTAAGATCTGAGAAAAGTAAACAGGACTTTTCTTCAAGTAATATATTTACCCCAGCTCATAATAATAGGTAGCCTCGCAGTATCCAGGTCTGACAGGAATAAGAACAAAAAGAACTTACAATTGCAGATTTTAGAATTGACTCCAAGTAAATCTAAGGTATTTGTGCAGTCCTAATCTCTTACACCCAAATGATGTCCTTACAGCAGAGGTTGAAATTTTTAAAATCTATACTATGTGAGCTCTTGGAGAATGAAAAAATAAAAAGCTGCCCTTTCTTTATGATATGCAACTGCTGTTTCTATTCTGGGGATTTCTCATGAGTTAAAGCCACACTGTCACATATGGTTGCCTTTCAACCTTCTACTGTATAGGGTTAAGTACTTATTGATTTCTGTGACTGTTTGGGGTTTGGGGGTTTTTTAGGTCAACCGTATTTTATCTGAGAGGTCACAGTGTGGCAGCGCAGCTGCGGTCTGGGCATTCCCAGCGGGACGAAGGTAACAACAACACACTTTCTCTACGGAGCCAAGCATGAATAAAAACTACAATTAGCTTTTGCTGCTTTTCTGCAGAATCTGCATTTGCATTTTAAATTACATTTTGGAGTAATCATTTTCATCTTTCTTTTGGCTTTTAATGCTGGAACAGAGACTCCTGACAAAAACATTGCCTAAGATTGGCATTTATTGGGGGGGCGGGGGGGGGGGCCACATCCACACGAAATTTTTTCTCTAAAATATTCCTTTGAGATTAGTTATTTCAGAAAGTCATGTTGACAGGCAGATGGAGAAAAAGATGCAAGATGGTTTCAGAGATTCGAGTAATCTCAAAGCCTGGATTTCCATTTTAACATTTCAGTTCCTTCCTAGTCCATGAGTTTCTCTGGCCCACTACATTAAAGTGTGCATTATGGTAATATATATTAAACTTGCTCCCCTGGTATGCTCTGACAATTACACAGCTTATCATGCCAATAAGTGTATTAAAACAGAATCAAATTTCTTGTCTCTTAAATCCCTGTACCAATGTTGTTTCTACAAATTTGTGAAGCTCTCTACATTCTCTCTCCCCTTGGAAAGCCTGAATACTGTTGATTAGCAATAGTCTTCTCCCTAAGTGGTCACTGGGTGTGAAAAGTAAAACAAAACAGAAATTAACATGAATTGGACTGTGCCCTCATTCTTCTTTCTTTAAAAAGGGGTCAGTACTTCCTCATACTTGACATTCTCATGGACTCTTTAGTCAATGACTTTATAGCTAGATAAAGCAAAAAGAACACCTTACTTAGCATTTTATGACTAAGGGACAGATGCTAAAATACTGAAGATTGAGCCATGTGCCAAGAAGGAACAGAAAAATAGTGCAACCAAACTAATTTTTTCAAGGAGCTATTAACATGGACATGTAATGCTATGCTTGCCTCAAGTGGACTTAAAAGTATTGGTATTGCTAGATATTTCTAATGCTCAACATCTTATTGGCATATGTCTGAGCACATGCTTGTCTGTATTATTATAGCACTCAATAATTTCTTCTAATGGTTTCTTGTGGTGTGATAATAATGAAACCATTTACCTTTGAAGTACTTCTACGTGCACTCATTAAGAAAATTTATTGAACATGAAAGGCACTAGGGATACATCTGTGAAAAACACAGACAAGGTCCCTGGTTTCAAGAAGTTTCCATTCTAGTTGGCAAAAGAATAAGTAAGTAGGAAATAAATCAATGAAGAAAATCACTTCAGATAGTTATAAGTGGTATGTTAAGTAAAGACAGTGATGAGCTACAAAGATTGTGGGTTAAGTAAGGTTAAATTAGATTGAAACATCTGGAAGACCTTGCTGAGAATGTCACATTGAATCCAGTGATAAGAAGGAGACAACTCTGAAAAGATCTGGAGCCAGAGTTCAAGCAGAAGGAATAGTAAGTGCCAAGGCATGGGAAAGGGAACAAGCTTGACATGTCCAGGGAAGCCAGTGGCTGGAAGTCAGTAAGCAAGAGGGAAAACGGAAGATGAACTCAGAAACAGAAGCAAGATCACATCATTTTAGAGGCTGTTCACCTATTTCTGTGAAATAACTGCTCCAAAACTTAGTAGCTAAAACAAACATTTTATTTTTCTCACAAAAGGTTTAGGAATATGGGAATGCTCTTCTGGGCAATTGATATTTGATTCACATGGTATTTGCTGGGCCAGCTGAAGTTGATGAATCCACTTCCCAGAATGCTTCTTTATGTATATGGCTAGTGCCTCAGTACCCTTTGGACTCTCTCTTTTCCTACATGGCATCTCATATTCTAGGGCCTCTTCACATGGCTTAGGCTTCTCACAAGATGGCAGCATGATCGCGTCATGGTAGTTAGACTTCTTACATGCAGACTGGTTTCCCCTAGAGAAAGCCTGACCCACGCTTCAAAACTTCCTATGACCTAGTCTTAGAAATCTCAGAACGCCACCCCGTGCCATATTTTATTCATCAAACAAGCCACTAACACAGTTTAGATTCAAAGAGAGGAGAATCAGATACCACCTCCCTATGGGAGGAACATCAAAGAATTTGTGGCCATCTTTACGCTGACAGAAACCATGGTAAGCACCCTACATTTTATTCTGAGTACAATGGGAAATCACTGGAGGCATGGAAGTGATATGATTTGATTTATATTTTTAAAAGATGATTTTGGCTGCTAATAGAGAATAAACTGAATGAGGACAAGAGAGAAAGCAGGAGGCCAATCAGAATCCATTACAGTTGTCTGGATGGCCTATACTGAGACGGGAGCAGCAGTAAAGGAAAAAAACAAAACAAAACCCGTTGTTGTCGAGTTGATTCTGACACATAGTGACCCTACAGCAGAAAGAAGTGGGTAAATATGGAGAACATTTTGAAGGACATGGAGTTGGATAGGTTTGGGAGAGAAGAAAAGAATCAGGATGACTCTAAAGGTTTAGCTGAGGAGCTGGATGGATGGCTGAAATATTTAGTAAGACAGGAAGAAAGGAGTTAAACTATTTAAATGTCTCATATAATTATCTCAATGACTCTCTGAGGTAGCTGTGAGGTAAGCCTCATTATCCCCATTCTTTGTCAGAGAAGAATTGGGTTGATAAAGAAAAGTAAAAGGAGGAAGAAGAGAGAAAAGAAAGGAGGTAAGAAGAAAGACACTTAACTAGATAGTAGGAGATTTAGTCTAGAATTAATTCCTTTGACATCCAGTCAACAAATCTTCCCATTATACAATATAGTTAGTTGTCAACATTAGCATAACAAATAAAGTTTTAAATTATTTGTTCATCTTTATTTTAAACCTCCCCAAAGAATGTTTCCCTCTGGGTAAAGAAGGAACAGTGAAAATGAATACCAGCAAAAGATTTGTTTGTAGTAATTGCAGAATTTGAAGCAGTGGATCACTACTTCTTTTGGGGGGCCCCTACATTTAGGTCAAATTCATTTTTCTTTTCTATCTGTTAACTATTACCATTTAGATATAAATGTTTAAGTGGAATTGAGAACCAAATTGAATAGAGGAAATGTGGCCTAGTGGAAAGGTACTAGAGATTCTAGTTCTAATTATATCTTCCCTTGACTTATTAAATAATGTTAAAAAATCTCTTAAATTTTGTGTTTCAATTTCCTCATCATCAAAGCATTATTCTTTCATAAACCATGTCACGGACATGTAATTGAGGAAAGTGTTGAAAAATAAGTTATTATAAACTTCAGAAAAAAGTTATGTAATTTATTATTGTGAATACTTCCTAAGAACAATATTAAACTTTAACTTATTTTTTATGAAAATATAAGCCAGTTTTAAAATAAAAAAATAAATTCCAAATGACCCATTATGTCTCTGAACTTGAGTAGAATCGTCTTACTGTCATTCCTCTAAGCCACATTAATCAGCCTGCAATACTCAACAGTTTTGCCAAAGCAGCCACCACTAATGAAAACCCACAAGCATGGTTAAGAAAACAAGCATTCTATGAAAATCTTAGTCACCAAAATTGTCTGGGGCCTTCATTACTTTACTACAGAATAACTAGTAGTCAAATTTTGATAACCACTGATTATTTTTATCTCCCATGCCCTTAATTTCTACTGAATTGTTTGCCCCGTCAGCGTTTTCCATTCGGTAAGAGCCTGAGGCATTGTGCTAACACACACACACACACCATACACACACCACACACATACACACACACCACAAACACCACACACCATATAACACACACTCCCACATGCACACACAGCCTTGCTACCTTTATTTCACTCTTAGCAACGTTCATTTACCCATGTATTAATACCGATTGGACCCGTTTTCATTATGAGGAAGTACAAACAAGTGTGAACAAGTGCTATCTAAATAACCATTTAGTGATGTGTCTGAATCCTATTTTCCTCAACAACAACAAGCCAGAAACATCAAAACTGTCTGGATATCTTGAACCAATAGTCTTCTGCTGTATCTCAAAATTCTGTTGTACAGTAAAACTTGCAAAAGCCAGAACTGTGTAAGGCAGAAACTTGTCTGAGAAGGAAACCTCAAATATTTTCCACTGCAACAAGCAATAGAAAAGTGGTAAGACTGCACCCTGTCAAAGGCAGAAAACTCGAGAGACCTGGAAAAACGAGGCAGTCCTGTCAAGTTTCAGCTCTCACATGTTTCACTGTATATATAGATGAGGATGAAGGTAACTCTAAATACAAAAAAGCCAGACCACTTCTTTCAAATTTTGGCAAACTGATTTTGAAGGGCCCAGATAAGGGTAGGTTTTGGGAACTCTGCTGAAATGTCTAAATTAGCTGTCTAATTATTCAAGATTTAATGAAAGTTTGTGAGAAACCACAGCCAAAAGACCTTAGATTTTGGTGCAATCAAAATTTAGACTCCCACCAATGTTATTATTCTTAAAATTAAAATTAAAACACCAAGGTTCCAGAGCATAAAATTCCAAATGCATTATCCTTCCCCTCAAAAAAAAGACCTTCTTCTTCATTCAGATTTCACTAATTCTGTTAAAAGACATGAGAATTCTCATTTTCCTCCAGGTTTGGAACCTCAGGGCCTCTGCTTCCACTGTGATTCAGACCTCATGCATGTATTGGTCTCCCAACTATTCCCCTGTCTATGACCTTTATATCATCACATCCACTACATCATGTTACCAAGTCCCTGGGTGGTGTCAAAGATTAATGCACTGGGCTGCTAACCAAAAGGCTAGAGGTTCGAGAGGCAGTGACAACATGGCACTATAGACAGAAATACCATGCCAACCCTCTGCAGCAAAGACCCAAAAAACTAAGTAAAACAGACACAAATGTCAATCCTAGAAACCTAAGCATCAAATGAAGGAATAAAGAACTCATCAAGCACCAAATGGAAGAAGAAACTGAGAGAGAACAGAGAACAAGGAGAGCTATGGAATGGAGGTACCCTGCCAGCTAACGCGGCACAGCTTTGCCATCTTGGAGCACAGCCAGCAACGAATCTGGACAGGGAGTATAGGAAGGCAACTTCACAGAGTTCCCAACAAGAAACAGAGCACCCAGTAACCAGAGATACACGCTTTCCCACCCCTCACCCTTCTGACCTGTATGCTGCCTCTGCTCCTTTCCAATGGGTCATGGTCACTCAGACAGAGAGACACTAGCTCACTGCTGCCCCAGGTCTGCCCTACCCCAACTGGCCAGCTCCCTCAGTACCATATATTTTTTTCTCTCCTTCCCTTTCTCCTTTTTCCTTCTTTCTCTCACCTAGCCCCTTGAATTGCCTCTGCCCCTTCGTGATGGGCTGTGCTGCACCACATGGTGAGAGAAATACCAGCTCACCACCACCCTGGTTCCACCCTGCCCACTACCGCCAGTTCCCTCAGCGAAACATTTTTGCTTGTTTCTTTCTTTCTTCTGTCTCTTTCCCTTCCTTCCTTTCCTTTCTCCTGCCCACCTAGCCCCATGCACTATCTCCACCCCTTCTCAATGAGCCATGCTGCACCACTCAGCTAGAGAGCCACTGGCATACGATCTCCATGGGTCTGCCCCACCCACACCCACCAGCTGCTGCTGCACCGCCATTTTTTTGTTTTTGTTTCTCTCTCTCTTTTCTTTCTCCCTCCCACATAGCTCTGTACATCACATCCTCTCCCTTCCCTCCTGCCTCTCTAAACTGCCCCACCAACCACCACGCCCCTGAGCAGCACCAGCACAGACCTCTGGACTCCCAGACCCTGCCCTATGCCACACCCCAGAAGCTCATGAAACCCCATACAGGATCCACAAAACCAAAAAAAAAACAAACTCATTGTCGTCAAGTCGATTCCGACTCATAGCGACCCTATAGGACAGAGTAGAATTGCCCCCATTGAGTTTCCAAGGAGCACCTGGTGGATCTGAACTGCCAACCTTTTGGTTAGTAGCCGCAACTCTTAACCACTACACCACCGGGGTTTCCAAAAATCACAAAGACATATCATAAAAGACATATCATAATCATACTTGCCAAAACCAAAGACAAAGAAAGAATCCTGAGAGCAGCTCAAGAAAAATGAAAAGTCACATACAAACGGGAAACAATAAGACTAAGCTGTGATTACTTGGCAGAAACCAAGCAGGCAAGAAGGCAATGGGATGACATATAGGAAACCTAGAAAGAAAAAAATTGCCAACCAAGAACAATGTATCCTGCAAAACACTCACTCAAATATGATGGCAAAACTAGGACATTTCCAGATAAACAGAAATTAAGGGAATATGTAAAACCAAACCAAACTTACAAGAATTAATAAAGGAAGTCCTTTGGTTACAGAACCAACAACATCAGACAACAACCTGAATCTAGTACAGTATCAGCCAGATACCGTCCTAGGTAATGAACTCTCAAGGATAAAGCAAAACTAAAAGATTTACAACAGGGAACCAGGGACATCACTCTGTAGATGACAACAATGTCAGAACAATAAAAGGGGGAATAAACAGTCCATGTATAGAACTTCCAAATAGAGAGGAAGTCAAGCTGATATCAAGTAATAAAAGACTGGTTCAAACTTAGGAAGATAGGGGTAAATTTCAAGGTAACCACAAAGAAAGTCAACAAACCTACTCATCAAAATAAAGAAGAAAAGTATAAAGTCTCAGTAAACACAAAATCTACAAAAACAAAAGAAATGAAAAGAAATTCCACAAACGAAAGAAACTCAACACAGGAGAGTAAGAAAAACAAAGAAAATGTCAGCACCACAGGGCAAAAAAAGAAAAAAAAGGCACTACAAAATGACAGCAGTAAACTGACATGTATCGATAATCACACTGAACATAAATGGCTTAAATGCAGTTGTAAAGAGACAGATAGTGACAGAATAGATTTTTAAGATGACCCTTCAAATATGCTGTCTACAAGAGACACACCTTAGAAACAAGGACATAAATATATAAAAAATCAAAGGATGGAAAAAATATATTAAGCAAACAAACAAACAAAAAAACCCCAAACCTGTTACTGTCGAGTCAATTCCGACTCATAGCAACCCTATAGGACAGAGTAGAACTTTGCCATAGGGCTTCCAAGGAGCAGTAGGTGGAGTCAAACTGCCAACCTTTTGTTTAGCAGCTGTAGCTCTTAACCACAGAGCCACCCGGGCTCTCTGAAGCAAATAGCAACAAAAAAAGAGTAGGGGTGGCAATACTAATCTCAAATAAAATAGACTTTCAGGCAAAATCCACCATAAAAGACAAGGAAGGACACTGATTAAAGGGACAATCCACCATGAGGACAAATCATGATAAATATGCACCCAAAGACAGGGCTCAAAAATACATAAACTCTAACAGCACTGAAAAGAGAAACTGACAATTCTATAATAATAGTAGGAAACTTCAACATACCACTCTTGGTAAAGAACAGAACATCAAGAAAGAAACTCAGCAAAGATACAGAAGATCTAAAGGACACATTCAACTATCTTGACCTCAGAGACATATATAGAACACTCCACCCAACAGCAGCAGAGTATACATTCTTTTCCAATGCACATGGAACATTCTCCAGAATTGACTACATCACAGGCCACAAAGAATCCTCTACAAAATCCAAATGCTGAGATAATACAAAGCATCTTCTTTGATCATAACACCATAAAAGTAGAAATTGATAACAGGAAGAGCAAGGAAAAAAAATCAAATACATGGGAAATGAATAACGCCTTGCTTAAAAAACCACTAGGAAGAGAAGAAATCAAAGACAGAATAAAAAAATTTCTAGAATCAAATGAGAGTGAAAATACATCATACCAAAACCTTTAGGACACAGCAAAGGCAATGCACAAAGGTCAATTTATAGCAATAGGTGTACACATTAAAAAAGAAGAAAGGGACAGAATCAAAATGTTAGCCCTACAACTTGAACAAATAGAAAGAGAATAGCAAAAGAAACCCAGTAAGGAAGTAATAAAGATCAGAGTAGAAATAAATGAAATAGACAATAGACAAACAATATAAAGAATCAACAAAACCAAAAGTTGGTTCTTTGAAAGGATCAACAAAATCAGCAAACAACTGGCCAAACTGTGAAAAGATAAACAGGAGAGGAAGCAAATAGCCCAAATAAGAAATGAAACGGGGACATTACAACAGACCCAAATGAAACAGAAAGGCTCATAATAGAGTACTATGAAAACCTGTATTCCAACAAACTTGAAACCTAGAGGAAATGGACAAATTTCTAGAAACACACTACCTACCTAAACTAACACAAACTGAGGTAGAAAACCTGAACAGACCCACAACAAGAGAAGAGATTGAAAAGATAATCAAAAAAACTTCCAACAAAACAAAGTCCTGCCTCAGATGGCTTCACTGGAGCATTCTACTAAATATTCAGAGAAGAGCTCACACCAGTACTACTCGAACTATTTCAGAACATAGAAATGGAAGGGATACTTCTGAATTCATTCTATGAAGCCAGCATAACCCTGATACCAAAACCAGGCAGAGATATCCCAAAAAAAGAAAATTACAGACCAAAATCTCTCATGAATATATATGCAAAAATTCTCAAGAAAATTCTAGCCAATAGAATTCAGCATCATATCAAAAAGGTAATACACTAGGAGCAAATGGGATTCATATTGGTATGAAAGGATAGTTCAACATCAGAAAATCAATCAACCCAATCCACCATATAAATAAAAGAATCACATGATCATCTCAATTGACACAGAAAAACCATTTAACAAAGTCCAACACCCGTTCTTGATAAAAACTCTCAATAAAATAGGTATAGAAAGGAAATTCCTGAACATAATAAAGGGCATCTATACAAAACCAACAGTCAACATCATTCTTAACAGAGAAGCTGAGAACATTCTTCTTGAGAACATTAACAAGACAAGGATGTCCTTTATCACCACTCCCACTTAACATTGTGCTAGAAGTCCTAGCTAGAGCAATAAGGTAAGAAAAAAAAATAAAGGACATCTAAATTGGTAAGGAAGAAGTAAAACTGGCCCTATTTGCAGAAGCTATGATATACTATACATAAAGAACCCAAAAGACTCCACAAGAACACTACTGGAACAAATAGATTCAGCAGAGGAGCAGGGTACAAGATAAACATAAAAAAATCAGTTGGATTCCTATACACCAATGAAGAGAACTATGAAAAGGAAATCAGGAAAGCAATGCCATTCATAATAGCCCCTTAAAAAAATAAAATACTTAGGAATAAATCTAACCAGGGACATAAAAGACCTATACAAAAAACACTACAAAACACTACTGAAAGAAACCAAACGAGACCTACATAAATGGAAAAACATACCATGCTCATGCATAGGTAGAATCAATATTGTGAAAATGTCAATTCTACCCAAAGCAATCTACAAATACAATGCAATCCCAATCCAAATACCAACAGCATTCTTTAAAAACTTACCATTAAATTTATATGGAAAGGAAAGGGGCCCCAGATAAGTAAAGCATTATTGAAGAAGAGTAAAGTAGGAGGCCTCGCACTACCTGACCTCAAAACCTACTACACTGCTATGATAGTCAAAACAACCTGGTACTGGTACAGCGACAGACACACTGACCAATGTAACAGAATTGAGAACCCAGATGTGAATCCATCCACCTACAGTCACCTGATCTTCAACAAAGGACTAAAGTCGATTAAATGGGGAAAGACAGTTTTTTTTTAACAAATGGTGCTGGCAAATCTGGACATCCATCTGTAAAAAAAGAAACAAAACCCATAGCTCACACCATCACAAAAACAAATTCAAAACGGATCAAAGACCTAAATATAAAGCCAAAAACTACAAACATCATGGAAGAAAAAACAGGGTCAATGCTAGGGGCCCTAACGTACAGCATAAACAGGATACATAATTAACAATACACAAACACCAGAAGATAAGCTAGATAACTGGGATCTTCTCAAAATTAAACACTTATGCTCATCAAAAGACTTTGCCAAAAGAGTAAAAAGACAACCTACAGACTGGGAAAAAACTTTGGCTATGATATGACATATCTGACAAAGGTCTGATCTTTAAAATCTACAGGAAAATCCAACACCGCTACAAAAAAGACAAAATGTGGCAAAGGATATGAACAGACACTTCACCAAAGAAGACATTCAGGTGGCTAAAAGACACATGAGGAAAAGCTTGCAATCACTAGCTGTTAGAGAAATGCAAATCAAAACTACAATGAGATATCATCTCACTCCAACATTACCAGCATTAATCTAAAAAACAGAAAATAACAAATGTTGGAGAGGCTGTGGGGAGATTGGAACTCTTATGCACTGCTGGTGGGAATGCAACATGGGACAACCATTTTGGAAAATGATATGGTGCTTCCTTAAAAAGCTAGAAATAGAGATACCATACAATCCAGCTATCCCAGTCCTAGGAATATATCTTAGAGAAACAAGAGCCATCGCACAAACAGACATAGGCATAGGCATAGGCATGTTCACTGCAGCATTATTCACAATTGCAAAAAGACGGAAATAACCTAAGTGCTCATCAAAAGATGAATGGATAGACAAACTATGGTACATACACCAGATGAAATACTAGGCAACAATAAAGAACAAAGATGAATCTGCAAAATGTCTCACAGCATGGATAAATCTGGAGGGTATTATGCTGAATGAAATAAGTCAATCATGAAAGGGCAAATACTGTATGAAACCACTATTATAAAAACTCATGAAAAGGTTTACACACAGAAAGAAACAGTCTTTGATGGTTATGAGGGAGGGGAAGGAAAAACACTAACTAGACAATAGATAAGTAGTAACTTTGGTGAAGGGTAAGACAGTACATAATACTGGGGAAGTTAAGCACAACTTGATCAAGGCAAAGTTACGGAAGCTTCATAGGCACATCCAAACTCCCTGAGGGTCGGAGTTACTGAGCTGAAGGCTGGGGACCATGGTCTTAGGCGACATCTAGCTCAATTGGCATAATATAGTATACAAAAAAAATGTTATACATTCTACTTTGGTGAGTACCGTCTGGGGTCTTAAAAGCTTGTGAGCAGCCATCTAAGATACATCTACTGGTCCCACGCCATCTAGAGCAAGGCAGAAAGAAGAAAATCAAAGACACAAGGGAAAGACTAGTCCAAAGGACTAATGGACCACAACTTCCACAGCCTCTACCAGACTCAGTCCAGCATAACTAGATGGTGCCCAGCTACCACCACCGACTGCTGTGACAGGGATCACAATAGAGGGTCCCAGATACAGCTGGAGAAAAATGTAGGACAAAATTCAAACTCACAAAAAGAGACCAGACTTACTCGTCTCACAGAGACTGGAGAAACTTTTGAGAGTATCGCCCCCGGACACCCTTTTAATTCAGTACTGAAGTCACTCCTGAAGTTTACCCCTCAGCCAAAGATTAGATAGGCCTACAAAACAAACAATAACACATGCAGTTCGACCATGTATGTAAGACTAAATGTGCACACCAGCCCAAAAGCAAAGACAAGAAGGCATGAAGGGACAGGAAAACTGGACGAATGGAAATGGGGAACCTGAGGTGAGAAGGGGAGAGTGTTGACACATCACGGAGCTGGCAACCAATGTTACAAAACAATATGTGTATTAACTGTTTAATGAGAAACTAATTTGCTCTGTAAACTTTCACCTAAAGCACAATTTAAAAAATCAAAAAAAAAAAAAAGTTAGAGGTTCGAGTCACCTGGAGGGATCTCAGAAGAAAGGCTCAGCAATCTACATTGGAAAAATCATCCTCTGAGAACTGTAAAAACTGTGTAGGGGTGGGGTCTGACCTCCTCTAACTTCACAAGGGGGAGGAGAATCAAGATCAACAGCCCAACTGTGGGGACCATGGTCTCGGGGAACATCTAGCTCAATCGGCATAACACAGTTTATAAAGACAATGTTCTACATTCTACCTTGGTGAGTAGCGTCTGGGGTCTTAAAAGCCTG